>NW_021680499.1:190625-308431 GCF_001412515.2 Diachasma alloeum | reverse complement strand
TGTATAAAAATACAACTGCGTGAAACACACAGTAGTATGAAACTTCAACTGCGTGAAACACACAGTAGTATGAAACTTCAACTGCGTGAAATACACAGCAGTATGAAAATTCGGCTGCGTGAAACACACAAACTTCACGCATGCGTGGAGTGTATGGAATGTACGGGAGTGATTCACGCAATGGTGCGCATAGTCACGGCCTAAAAATTTCCTGAATTTGGCAGGAAAAATTTAGACGAAAATTTTTAAGTGTACTGAAATTTAGAATTTCCTCCAAGTTTTATGGAAAAATCAATGAAAACTATTAATTCCAATTCAATCGTTCGATCCGAAATTAATAGAAATCGGGGAAATTTATGTAACAAATGTTATATTTTTTCTAATAGAGAATTTACTTGTAACCAATAAATTAGTCATTTCACAATTACACCATTTTCCTTTCAATAAACATATGTTCATTAATTTCCACCACAAGTATTGTTGAAACAAAACGAAAAATTGAGAGGGAAGAAGACTTTTATTGTATTCAAATGCATCTTCTCTGAATGCAGTGCAGAATTTTTTTCTTTCGTGTTTCAAACGGGTATATTATTCCTGAGATACCATTGAGGCTTTTTGGAGGTAGATCAGTTGGTACTGGGGCTGGTTGAGACTTGATAACCTGCAATCTAGTACGACGCAATAATACTACACATCACCAGGACCAAGTGGATGCCAAGCGCCTCGAGGCTAGCTGTCCTACTCAATCTCACGTATTAACTGATTATAAAGTTTGTCGGATGGTTTCCCTCCGTCTCAGTGTCCCTCGACTTTCCCATTGTTTCGATGAATATTAGAGAGAGAGAGAGAGAGAGAGAGAGAGAGAGAGAGAGAGGGGGGGGGGGGAGTCACATTTTACGACTCTTCCATGTTTTTAAATGACCATAAAAAACCGCAGACAGATTTTGTTTTCCTCCTGACATTTTCATAATGGTAAAGTTAATAAACTGGATTTGATGGGTTGGCATTCACCGATGGAGCTATTGCGGAGTCAATACACCATCAATAGACGGTTATACAGGCAATCAATTTTGATTCAGCAAAAATATTTCTAGTCACACAGTGAAATTAGTGGAATTACGAGGCATTCAGACTCCCACACGACTCCATGATTTACGAATGAACTAACGGATTATTTTTTTACAGATATTTCAATCCAGCATCAAAAACCAGGATACATCCAGTTAAAATGAGTTAACGAGTTGGAGAAATCTGCAACTATTTGACATTCTCGATGATCTGATCAATACACAACTCTCGAAGATGAAAAGAATTTTTTTGTTTACTATTCTGTGAGCGTTCTATTATCTGGGTTCATATGGCGATTCCTGCGGCACTAGTTACACAAGAATTTCCGTCAATAGTCAGAGATGATTGGAAGAGAGAAGCGATTGCCCGTGATATTGATCAAATGAAAACCCGAAAAACAGGTGTTTACTCAAAGGCTATCGAAATCCGCTATTTGATATCACTTTTTAGGCCATATAAAGAAAGAAAATAGTTTCGAAAAGAGGCGAATAAAAACGTTTGAACGATGACTCATGAGGGAAGCCGAAAAAAACGTATCGGTTGGATATATTTTCGAATATTTAAAAACTGACGGTAAATTTCAGAAAAATTTTGCCAAATTAATTTACCTACAATTTCCATGTATGCTATTATTGTAAAATCCGTCAATTTCTCAAATACTGAATCAAATCAGAAATTTCTCCTCCTTCTCCAGGCCACTTGGCGGTTCACGGCGATATAACGTCCACAATGCATTAACACAAAAATATAGTCGAAGATTGCAATTAACAAACGATTCCTTCGGAGGAACAAATAAAACAAAGTCTTTTCATATGTAAGAGGTGCTATATACAGCCCGTCAGTCTTTTTCATAAGTTGCACCAAATTCATAAAAAGAGTTATGAAGCAATAAGAAATTATTTTAACAAATATCCGTAAACAATAATATGATTTATTTAAAAAAAAGCGCGATTGAGTCTTTAAAAGTTGGTAATTCAAGGCTTTTGGATGAAGCCTTGGCACCAAAACTTGTTCAAGTCTTATGGACTAAGCCTAAAACGCAATTATCATTTTGGGGCTGAAGAAGGGCTGATCCGAGGCTGAGCCCCAGCCCTGATTGAGCATTTCCAATCCGTGGTGCAGAGTTTGATGAGTCGTGTTCTATCGTCGATTCCCACCTGGGATGCAGAGAGCGAAAATAATTTCGAAAGCAGATAAATAAAAACCTTTGAACGATGATTCATGGAGGAAACCGAAAAAAAAGTATCGGTTGTATACATTTTCGAATGTTCAAGAACTGAAGGTAAATCTCAGCGAAATATTTGGCCTCCTATCGCGTGAGGTTGAGAGAATGAAAAAACCAGCGTCAGAGAACAAAAAACGAGGAGACGTCTTATCCTTGTTAATGTCGCTCATCTTTCGCGCGTGGTATGCATGCGTTGAATTCGAGAGCCGAATGATTTGCTCCCCAACCGACATTATTTGCTCCCCATACCGATCCGCTACCTTATTCTTCACATCGACTGCCCGTCGCGGAGGTTGAGGAGATGAAACAGGGGAGGTCGGATGGGGGTAAAGAAAACGAAAAAAAAAAATGGGGAGGGAGAGGGAACTTGGCATGATTCACGCGATTTCAATTCTACTGTTTTTGCGAGCACACCTGCACTGACAGTCCGTAAAATCTTTCGCGCGATACCACATCGCGTTAAGAGCGCGTTGACTTGCCTGACGCGAATGATTGAACGGGGAGCTGTGGTAATTTAATTTTCACATTTCTTATTATCCGAATTATCTGTTCTCACGCCATTTTTAATTCTGAACAAAAACATCAGACTGAAAATGGAGATAATTTCGGCAGGTTTTGAGGCATAAAATGATGTAATACCTTATGAGGAGAAAAATATATTTTTTAATTTCAATAATTATTTGGGGATAACATGAACTAACAAATAATTGTATATGCGGAGGATAATGTAGGGAAAATTGCTCCGATGAGGTCCTTGTGGGGATGGTAAAAATGTCGCGACATACGCTTTCGGACAGATTTTAATTTGAGAGCGAGTGGAAAATGTAGGACAAAGGATAGAGCTTTCTTTCTCATTCCGAGAAAATTATCTCCCTATGCATGCAATTTTTACTAATGGGCTCTCACGGTTAAGAATTTTTTTAAATTTAAATAACAGCGGCATCTGAATTTTTAATGACAGAATCCCCAACCTCACTGTGAACATTACATATCACATTCAACTGAATTTTCAATAGATTGAAAATTCTGAGAAATAATTTCAGTAATTGTCACTGTCACGTGATGCGAGAGTAAAAAAGTAAGTTATACACTATTAGAAAAAATTTCATTGAGAATCTTGTGGTTATTTTCAGAAATGATGAAATTGCAAATGTAATTGCACATGTAATGAAAGTTCAATGTAATTCCAAATTTTTAAGCAACAAGAAGAATATCAAAACATTGATATTCAGAACACAATTACGCAGAATTAATTAGAAATTCACGAATATTTTTGCCAAAATTTGCCTGAATTTAATTACAGTTTCCACTGATTTTATCCATCCAATCATGAACTTTCAATGGCGAAATTCGTTTAAACTTAAAAGCATCGGTCGCTTGATAAAAATTTCCAAGAAGTATTCCGTTAATTTCCGCGGAAAAATTTCCCCCAGACGAAGATTTGTAATTCAACCTAGGGCTTTTCAAAATTCTCCCCAACAAATGGCAATTTTAATCAAATCTCCAGGACTATTTATATGATAAATTTTCCTCACTGCATCAATATACATTTCAACACCCCTCACAATGTGACCAATCGCCCTATACCAAGTACCTTTCACCCCGGATCCCCAAAATCCTTCGACACATAACATAATTCCCCGATCCATTTTAACCTAATTCTAAATTCCAGTCACCTCCCGCGATCGAGCGCGATCAAGCGCAAAGCGAGGTTGAACTATCCCAACTTGTTTGAAATAGATTTCGCATGTGCGAGAAACTTGGTATATAAGATGTGACGTAAAAACGACCCCAAACCGTCCTCCCACTTCGACCCGTTCCCATTGACTCTCCGAGTACTATATCCCCCTTCTGCCCTCCTCAATCCCCCCATAACCCACACGGTCATCTAAAATTCAAGTAACGCACACGCTTGCTTCTCAGGGGCTCCTTCAGCTATCGGCTACTTTCCGAAACGACTACAGAGTTTGCTGCGCGTACGACTCCACTCTATTTCCCTCTGCATATATCATTTTTAGTTCATTCTCATTCTCGTTTGAATAAAAAATAAAACTGTTTAATTCTTTAAAAAATCATGAAAAATTGGGAATTTGGTCCCCGACAAGGAGAGGGGTAGATTCTATTTGAACAGTCCTTATTCTCCCCGAATGCATGTATTACACTGTTAGAAATTTTTTGAAATTTCATGGAAAATATAATAGTAATTCTCATAAGAGGAACTGAATCGAATTTAAGGGAAAACGGTTATGGAATTTCTAGTTTTAAGTGGAGTTCAAGGAAATTCATGAGTTTTATGTGGGCGTGAGATGGTAATTTCACAACTTGATTGAATTTTCAGTGGAACATGAATATTCAGACACAAAATAACATGTTTCCATTTTTGCCCGAATTTTCATAGAATAATTGAACTGGAGAATCAAGTGTCCTATTGATTTTTCGATCATTTGAACAGAAAATAAATGGAATATTTGCTTTTTCAATGACTAGATTTCCTGGAATTTCAGTGGAACTTGAACGGGGTAAAAATGTTCGTATGTACACTGATAGAATGATTCATTTATTCCAAACGAGATTCGTTAACTATTAACGAATGGTAGAGTTGAATATGACCAAATGAATATTTGTTAATAGTTAACGAATGGTTTACTTGAATGGCGAAAGTCAAGTCAAACAAGGCTCCTCAAATATACATTCGTTAACTATTAACGAGTAAACATTTGATGGGACCGAATAGACCCTAACCTCCAACCAAAATCCATTCGTTAACAACAACTAATCCATTCTATCAGTGTATGTGAAAAATAAATAAAATTGTTTGATTCTTCGGAACATTCGGACATTGCCAGTGGGTGGTGGAGGAAGGAATGTATCTGCAGGGTAGAAAATTTCATGTAACAGGAAGAGGGCATACTACATTCTATTTGAGCAATCCTCATCCCTCCGGATGCATGCATTCATTATCTAATGCGATTTTTTTTTCAGAATGCACAATGGTAAAAAAAATTGGCTGAATTTTCTGAAAAGACTGGAAAAAATTCAATTTAAAAAATTCCGTTAAACTTCCTGGAACTGCAGGAATTTTCGAAGGAATTCCTTGGAATTCCCTGAAAATTCAGAGGAATCTGGAATTCAAGAAGTTTTTCTGAATTTTCCTGAATTTTGATTAATTTTCCCAGAATAATTGAACTGAAATTTACAGTTCCCACGGATTGCCCTACAAAACTATGAATTTTCATAGGCAAAATTCCTTGAAATTTCAGTGTACATGTTATTTGTTCGAAGTTTCCAAGACCCTTAGCGCAAATTTCGGTGGAAAATTTCAAACGGTGCATCATCATTTCAATTTTTGTGTCTGCATCCACCTGAAGCATCCGAACTATCGTAAAAACCTCCCCGAACCGTATCTCCCCACTTCCACCAGTTCCCACTGACTCTCCGAGTACGACATCCCCCGATAACCCACACGATCATCTGAAATTCAAGCAACGCACACGCTTGCTTCTCCAGGGCTCCTTCGCCTATCGGCTACTCTCCGAAACGACAATAGAGTTTGCTGCGCGTACAACTCAACTCTATCTCCCTCCGCAAACACCATTTTTTATCCCACTCTCGCTCTTCACCCGCCTCCCTCACCCTCACCCCCTTAAGAATGGCACTGAACGAGGTACCAGGAGGCGAAAGAGTGCGGGATAACATTCATGCAGAGCCAGGCAAAAATTTACGAACTCGACGCAATAAAGTTGCGCGCACCCACCCGGGGAGTGAGTCCACATAACCCCAGTACATTGTATAGGCACGCACGTGTACACGCGGCATATCCTACCCACTTTTTTTTATTATTATCTTCAGATTCTCCTCCTTTCTGTTCTTTAACATTTTTCTTTTCTGTATGGGTTCCCTTCGCCAAGCATTCCGTTACTTTAAACAGGATGGAACCCCAAAAGAAATTTACCAGCGTCGATTATTATCCCGTCATATCGCTCTCTGCTCACCTCCTTCGCATTTCTCTGGAATCTCTCACGGCCCTCCAATCCCCCACATCCCTCTCCCTCTTCCACTCCATCTCCCTCTCTCTCTTTTTCTCCGCACGTGCATACGCGCTCCTTTGATTTTTCATTTCATATTTTTTTTCTTATCATTATTTTTCTCTTAATATTTTTTCTCTCACTCTATTTCGCATCCTCCCTCTTACCCACTCCATTTACTCGTTATTTCTCAACCCATACATCGTATCCACTGCGTGTGTTGTATACCACTCCGTCTCGTTCCCTCACTTTTCTCGGACGATTCTTATCACGGACTCGGCAGCGTTATATGTCTGAAGCTCCTCGTTGGAGCGGCAAACGCACACGGGCTCACCCTCCGGCGAATGAAAAAGAAACGAAAATGGAGGGGGGGGGGGAAGAGAAGAGCAAAAAAATAATAATCTTGTTATGCTCATGAAAATAAATTTTTTTTTTCTCTCATTCACTCTGAAACGGGATTTTTCACATTGAAATGATGACAGGAAGATACTCTCAACATTACCTCGAAATTTTCGTACCATCTAGACCGCAAATTGATCCCGTGAATTAATAAATTAACCAGAGCCAATTAATTTTTAATGATCACGCTAATTTGCAGATTAACCGGCACGCGTGGTTGGTCGACCGCGTTGTGTGGCATGTGGGTTACCTGGGTGTGACACAATGCCCCAGAATCTTCCGACATCTACTAAAATGCATACACCATATATCATCACAGCTGCAAGCTGATCGGAAATCAATTTCCCCCTCAAAAAAAAAAACTACGAAATGAAAATAAAACGAGAAAAAACTCCTTGCGTTGATTGAAAAATGCATTTCTCATTGCCCTCACCAAATAAACATCATCAAGCCTTTATTGATATTTCGCCCCGGTGGCAGTTCCGAGAACACTACTGATCCGAATTCGAATTCCCGGCAGCACGTTTGGAGAAAAAGTACAGGAAAAATCACTGTGGAGTGCGTTAGAATGGGTTTTTGTCCCAGTGACAAAAAATTGCTTGCGTCAGACGGTCCCCAACGCATTTTGGGATGAATGCGATTATTATTCTCGCGTTTGACTCGCATTATAACGTCACATTCTTCAAAAAATACTGTGCAGACCTAATGAGGAAATCAACACGGAAAAAAAGGTTTCACCAAAATTTAAAAAAAGAGAAAAGTTTTCATTTTGAGGGAAAACATCTCACTGCTTCCTTGGGACACGTCACTGATTTTCAGAAACATGTCATACATTATTGGGGATACTGGACACTGACGAGAATATCGCTGATCATCAGGAATGTCACATACTAAATTTCATAACTCCCTAATGAAGAAAAATGTCACACTACATTTCATAAATCCATAATTCTTAATAATGGGGATAAATTCCTGAAAATCAGTGACATGCCTCTGGAAATTAAATGTCCGGAAAAATCCATGGAAATTGTAAATTTCCGTCCAATTATTCCATGAAAATAGATGAAAATCAGAAAAATTTAGATACATATCTGAATTTTCAATTATTTCATTGAGTTTCATTAAATTTTCAGTAAAATCTGAAACATCATCAATTCATTCCCCTAAATCGAATTGAATGTCACTTCCCTGAAAAATACTGTTCAACTGTCCATGAAATTTCCAGTTTTTTCAACGACGTGTAGAAATTTTTCTCGTATTTTCTAAAAAAAAATCCTGGATTTCTCAGCAAAATGTTCAGTACAAGCACCTGAATTTTCTATAATTTTCCCTTCATTATACTTCTCCGTACGATGCATTCAATAACCTCATCAACGAAAAGTAAATAAACACACGCTCCTGCCCCCCTGAAATATCAAAATCATAACTGGATTTCGGGGCAACGGTTCCCCTTCCGCAATCCCAAGAGAAATAAAAGAACATTCCAATTCCAGTTTCTTCATTCGATGATAAAATGCAAAATTATTTCCACTACATCGTGCTGGATAACCATCGGAATTTTAAATATCTCATCTTCAAGAAATTAAATAAGACGACAGTTCTCATCCCCCCCTCCCCCTCCCCCCGGGAATACCACGAAATGAGAATAAATTGAAGAATAAACAGAGAGAAAAGTCCACAACGAAAATCGAATGAGGGTGTGGAGGGTGAATGTAAAAAAAATTGCATCTTGTTTTATATTCGCGGCTTGTTTATCACCCAAGCGTGAATTGTGTATATTTATTTGGCAGTCAGTACGTGGCGCGCTTCCGAAACAACTGCCATTACTTACCAGTGCGCCACGCCGTGAGGCGCGCACTCACGGCTATTCCATGGATCGGTATGTCCTCCTCTCATACCCCCCCTTTATGCTCTTTTCGTACAATGCACTTAGTGCGAAAAATTCAAGAACACCAACTCGACTCGAACATCAGTAAAATTATGTCTCATGCATGAGCAAATTTTGTTGAACAAGCCGAGTGTCAGTTGTATCATTAAATAACCCCGGAGTGTTCGTTAAAATTCAACGAAAAATGAATACAAAAAACAATCAATTCAACGTAAAAGAGTGGAGCTGATAGTGTAGATAAAAAATTCTGTGCCGCGCATTGGGTGCAGTGACCCGCCTCTAATTTTTAGGAATCTATTTCTAAATGTGCGTGACGAACATCACTGATGATCAGGGATGCCATCAATCTTCCGATTCTCCAATATTAAAAGAATTTTCGACTTACATTGGTCAACGTTTAAATATACTAATCGAAATTAAAAAATAGTAAAATAATTGATAATCTAAATTTCCAATTGATGATGAATTAAATATTTTAAAATATGGAACTATAAATTTTCTATTAAGTAGATAATACTAAATGTCTTATAGCGGATTTCCAATTATCCAAATAATCGTCAATCTTCCTAACTCAATTACTAATTGATGAAAAATTCAAAATTTGAATATTGAAATTGATGATTATTTCAATAATTAAAATTTAAAAGTGATATTAACCAATTGGCCCCTTAATAATTGAAGTCATTATAATTAATGGATATGGCTATCACTGCTGATGATGAGGGCTATTCTAGTCAGTGTCAAGTATCGCCAATAATTGGTGATAGATTTTCTAAAAACCAGCGGTATGCCCCCGAAAATCACTGAAATGTTCTTAAAAATCAACACCTTTTTTACTTAGAACAAAAATTCTAAAACACCAAGTCGACTCGAACATGAGTAAGATTATGTCTCAAGCATGAGCAGATTTTATTGAACAAGCCGAGCGTCAGTAGTATCATTAAATAACCCCGTCGTGTTCGTTAAAATTCACCAAAAAATGAATGCAAAAAACAATCAATTCAACGTAAAAGAGTGAAGCTGATAGGGGAGTAGATAAAAAATTCTGTGCCCCGCATCCGTGAAATCCCCACGTCAATAATCGTATCAGAAGACTGAACATTGAATTTCCGTTCAATTTTTACTCTATTTCTGTCTCTCAACTGAAAACTGGAAAAAAAAAAGATGAAAAATCCGGCGGATGAAAATAGTGAGAAAAAAATTTGTAGACTATTCGACAGGCATATTTCAGAAGGCGGTACACGTACGCACCCACCAATGGAGTCACGTAAGGTCTAAACCCGAGAGCGTCAGACGGGGTTACTCCACGATTTTGGCTTGCATCTGTACATACACGCGCTTGTACACTGAGTGTGTCACCCCTTTTGCCACACGTCTGTCGTTTGGACCACAACGAAATACGTGAACATTTTCGTCAATAATGGGGAGAGAATTCGCCAGTGTCTTGGGCTATTCGACAAGACAATTCCCGGGAGATGCGTGCACCCGAAAAGCTTCATCCTCTGTAAGTCATGATGTAGTGGGAAAATGACATTTCATCAAATATCTGTCACGGGGAGAGGAAAAATATTTCACATTGACAATAATTTCGTCTTGTTGACGAAGTTGATGTAATTGAACATCAGTGCACTGAGAAAAAAAATTACTTTTGCCAAGGAATCATTTTCTTGGGAGAAGAATTTATTTTTTGCGGAGAATATTTCTCCAGGCCAGTCGTTGTCAAGGAGTCCAAGTCCATCTCTAAATATTACAATTATGTTCAATTATGGAATGATTATATTACATATGACCTTGAATGAAATTCATTGACAATTATTAACCTTTAATATTATTTCAAATTATTATACGTTAGAAAACCTCGAATTTGAAAAAATTGAAAAATAATCAAGCGTGTTCATTCAAGGTGATATGTAGCATAATCATCTCATTATTCAACATAATTGTAATATTTAGAGATGGACAAGGACCACTTGGGAATGACTGGCCTAGAGAAATAAGCTCCTAAAAAAATAAATTCTTCTCCCAAGAAAATGATTCCTTGGCAAAAGTAATTTTTTTTCCCAGTGTGCTGTAATTGAATAAGCAGGCTAATTCCTCTCTGAATGAAACAAGAACGAGTCGTTTTGTCCTAGTAATTTCCCAGTTACAGATGAAAGACTCCCGTTTTCATGAAATTAAACCCCACGAACTTCATTGTTCTGTTTCGAAAGGAATATTACAAACTTTGTTGGTATTGCGATTCTAATATGTGTGATATTACTATTGTTTTCTTTTTCTACCACTGCGAGGAATAATATATATTGTCAACTGAGTGTAAAAAGAGGAAATTCATCTACTTATGGAATAAATTATTACTATTACCCACAGAAATGGGTTATTTGAAGTGAATAAATGCGATCATTGAGATAGAAGATTTGGTTTTAACGAATGAATTACTCATTTTATACAATTAATCCTTCTTATCAATTTTTAAGAAGATTTTGAATTCGTCATTCCACTGGGTGTATTCATTAGCAATTGGTGTTACAGTTTAATCGAAGTAAATTCATGCAAAAAAATATGTCACAATAATCGATCAATTCCATTCCAAAATCAACTCCAGAATATCGACGATAATACATTGAAGTTAAATCAGTCAATGTTGCTACCGTTCTATTCAGCATGATTCCACTTCATTAATAATCTATTTACCTCCAACATTGAACGTTTGAATTATTTAATGGTGTTTGAACAGCGAGAAAATGAACATTCTATTCATGCTTAAAAAATTGAATAAAATTCATTGTTTGAGAACGAATGAAATATTGTTGATTGTCGCAAAATTCTCATTCAAAATTCAATTGGATTAAAATACATCAGATAGAGTGAACCGACCAGAGTTCGAACGAATTTACATATTTATCGTAGAACAAATGCTTAATGCAGTGAAATGGAACTTTTATCTTTTTCAAAAATCGATATAATGTTAATAGATTCAATGAGACCTTCTGAAACATTCCTTGTCATTGCAGTAACATTATCACTAGTTTTCAGAAAGAGATTACTGGTTTTTAGGGTCCACCTCAAATTTTAAGGAATTTATTCCCAAATTTCAGTGATAGAAATCACTAATTGTAAGCATTATTCAAGTCCACTATCACCAATAATTGATGATAGACTTCTAGAAATCAGTGACATGTCCCCAAAAACCAATACCTCTTCCTCTGTGCCCATGAATCTCATCAACTTTCCAAGCAAAAAGCCCTTTTCCGGCCTCAATCCCAATCCCCCCAACTCCCCAAAACTTTCCTAAAAACAACTAATGTGAAAATCATGTTAAATCATTAATTAAGACACACAGTGTGGCCTATGCAGTGTAAATACCTTAATCACGCTATTTAACGGTCTCTCCTCATGACCGAACGAATTTAAAAGAGCGCACCTATAAGCTAGTCATTACGTTGCACTAATTTCCCTACTTTACGATGCAAAATACCGTGGAGGGGACGGGTGAGGTGGGCGCAAAAGGCTCATTACGGTGCACTCTGGAAAATTAATTGATTCGTAACTCTGGACCCACTGTACGTATTTTCACCAACGGAGTATTATTCAAATGTGTGGGTACCGATAACTGGTTCTCAGTAGTCACTTCCATGAGTAAGTGTGGGGAAGGCTTTCTAACCGTGCACTACCCAAGTCAAGGTCGTTGCGGAGGAGGCTTAGGAGATAGGAAACTGCGTTGATACTTAAGTAGTGGCTCTATTGAATGCCCCGGTGCCACGTACATCATCGCCTACAATGGAAATTCCACGGAGCTTACCCCTGTACCCAGTGACAAAAAATCGATTGGAAAAAAAAAATTAAAAAGAGACTCGGGGAATTTTTTTTTTTTTTTTTTTTTTCATTTAATTTGTGGGAAGATAGAATGGTTGAGCCCCAATTACTAAGCCACTATTCCACTGTACAATCCCAAGAGGCTATTTTACGACAAAAGAGAAAAATCTTGATCACGATTTTGCGCTGTGGATTATCGCGTGTGCATCAGAGATCATAATTCAAAGGTGGTTGGATGTCAATTAGCCTCCACTACACTCATACACACACCCGTGAACCCGGGAGAAGGCTACCTATCCACAAGGAGAAGACACTCGAGTATATTAAGGCACATTGAAAACTCTATCTCAGAGTGAAAAAGTTAATTAGATGGGATTTTCCGCGTTATGCAGATACGAATAAACATGAAATGTTTCTTAGATCTCTGAGGTATCTATTTAAGCCATTTTGCATTGCTACTTGGATGCTGTCAAGTGGAATGGCCTTTGCGCTGAGGAGTTTTATCATTTCATGAAAAATTCCGCTATTTCAAAGGTTAAATATGTGGAATTGCTTTTAAGAACTATTGTGACGCTTTTTTTTTCACTCGTGTCACGTAGTTTCAGCAGTTCCGCATTGTTGAGTGCATTCATGTCTACGAAATGCTTGGCGAAGCAGTAGTTGAGTTTAATGTGGGGAAAAAATACATGGAGAAATAGATTTTCATTAAAATACACTAAATTGTCACCTTTATGGTTAGTTTATTTTTTCCTGTGTAGGAAAATGATCGGTGGAATTTTGATACCATTTTGTGAAATAACGAAAATTTTACAGGTTATAATTCCAGTGGAATTTCAAGGAATTTCGTCATTTAACATTCCAAATTTTATGGAAAAATCCAAAAAAACTGTCAACTTCAATTCAATGATTCCATGAAAATTAATAGAAATCAGCAAAATTTTGGTCAATATATTCTTAAATTTGCGATTAATTGAAAATTTATCGTAATTTGGCCCTGAATATTCACGTTTTAATTAAAGATTCAAGCAAGTTGGAAAATTCTCATCTTCCTGGTGCTAGAAAAATTATATTTCACTGAATTTCCCATGAAATGTTAAATTTCAGGATTCTTTGCTTTTAAATCAAATTCAATAACACCCTCCTAAAAATGATCAGTCAATGGTTCATGGAATTTGAATTTTTTTAAACCTAAAAGGCCGAAATGTTCCCCGATTACCAGATTTTACGAATAATTTCCGATGCAAAATTTTCTTCGCATAAAATTCAAAAATTCTATGAAATCAAGTATTTAAAGCGAACCAAACTGCCATTACATCGCAAAAAAAATCGATTCCCGCATCTCCACAAGCCTAAAAAATCAAAAGTCTCGATTCCCCTTGAACCCCAACAAAATGCCCTCGTCTCCCTCATTAAATTAAATTGAAAGTGCCTGCTGAGCGATAAAAAACCCACGCAATAGCATGAAAAATCCTGAATATTTTCCCATTAAACCAACAAAGTGTATTTACAATAATAATATGGTCATGTCAGTTCCCCTAAAAATAAAGAAACCTCGATTCAACGTACAGAGGTATGAATTTTAAATGCACGATCACGTATACTCCAAGAGATAATGAGAATACCTGTGGTATTACAAGAAAAGACCATTGGAACGTGTCGATACGATACATTTCTTCACCCATGGATAAAGAAAACTATACCAACGAGTTGTAGTTGGTTTTCAGTGTCATTCACCAACGGAATTTTATGATTCTACACATATAAACCGATCCGATACCACATAACCAGTGGTTAGAAGTCAACCTCCCTCGATTTTTACCAACTTTACGAATAAAATCTGACGGTAGAAGATAGGGAGAGGGGGAGGAGGAGAAGGAGGAAAATACATAAAGCATGAACCAGAGATCACCAGGGCGATCCTCAAGAGATGCTACTGTCTCCTCTTTTATCCTCTTTACCCCTCTCCACAAGATAGTTGCCAGGTCTCTCTCACTTCGTGCCCAGAGTCCTCATCGTCTCACCCGTCCTCACAAAAACTCACTATCCACAAATTGAAAGTACCGACTTCAACCGGCACAAGACCTCAACCTCCCCTCCCTCAATTATTTTTATATCAGTCTGTTTCTCTTATTCACTCTCGACCAAACCCCACATGCGGTTGGAAACAAGAGATGGAAGGCATTTGAGCGTCAACCTCACGTTCTCACGTGGGATTCCAAGTTTTAAAATATCAAACCTGATCTGGTATGGTACAGACTAGGCGCTAGCCAGTCACACCGCGTTATTTTTTTCCTCTTCCAAGTACATTTTTATCAATTTTTTCCTCGTGTCACTTCAGCAGAGATCAAAAGACCATTCACGAGAGTGGGGGAAGACAAGAGGTCTGGCAGTGTAATAAAATTCTACGAAGTATCTATTTTTTTTACGCACCCCGCGAACCAGAAAGCGCTTCATCAACTCAAATACCCTGCCATTTTTTTCTTGTTATTTCAAAAGGAGTTAATCTCCTTAGCAACATTTTAATTCAATTAAACCGAGGCTGAAGAAAGGCAACGAAAGGTAAACATACAAAAACTAAAAAGTAAGAGAAGAAGCTCGAAGTGCACAGGTATGATCCTTCGAATGCAGTTCAGTAATTGAAAAGTCTCGAAATCACTTTTTATCCGATTCGTCTTTTCGATCGACTTGAAGCGGAATGGAATGCGAAACGCGCGAGCGATCCAAAGGAGAGCGAGAAGCGATAAGAATCACATCAGTTGTAAACCCCAGCGCCGGCAAAAGCCAACAAACCAGCGCACACATACACAAGGTGTATGTTTTATTCGTCAATTTTTAGTGATGCCACTGGAAAATAGTTTTGAAATGTTGGATCTGTGGTCCATCAGCGAGCCCCTGTAACGTTTCAAAAAATTTTGCCCTTGTATATATAACCTCGTATCTACAAACTCAGCTCAAACATTGGCCTGCTTCTCCATCTTCAATCCCATCTTGCTCAAACAGTAAAAAGCAAAAATATTTAAGACACAAATGCCATGTCGCATTCTCTGACATCCTTCCTAACCACTGGGCCACGATTATTTTGAGGAGGAGTAGCGCGACCTGTTTATCGTTAAAACGAGTAAGAAAAAAAAATGAAAGCCAACGGATGAAACGCCCTCGGAGAAATAAATCCTTGTCAACAGTTGTATATCAAGGATCGTTAACCATCAAAAATTCATCTCAAGTTGACCGAAATATCCAAACCAGGTAGATTTTCCCATTGTGATACAATCAGAAGGATTATCCGAGGGGAAGAAAACTCCCCTTGATATAAACTGCTGCTTAAACTACTCACAAAAAGAAAACGATCGAAAGATGACCAAGACCATAGACTAAACCCTCCGGTTGCGTGAAACACGTGTGTCTAATCAAGATAAGGAGTCGTTTAGTTTATGAATAGAGACCGGCTAACGATAGCCCTCGTCGGTTGTGCTAAATACACTATTCTGTAACCCAAAACCTCAGGAGTTTATCCAGGGGGGGGGATGGGAGAATTCACCGGAATGGTTATTATCTCAGTGGACTTCTGTCTCACCGATTTCTGATAGTATCTGTCTAAACGAAGGTGTACATTTCTCCGCACTGAATTCACTGAATTCAAATAAACCGTTTTCTCAAATTTTTTTGATCTGTTCGAAAAATGGATATGGATTTCCAAAGAATAGGGGACATGAAAGGGTTATTTTAGTAGTAATTTCAACAATTCCAGTTTCTTCGATGTCTCATAGAAGTGAATTATCGATCGATGATTAACATTGATTGGCTTCATTAAACATCATGAAATTTCACTGAGAATTCAATGAAATTACAAATTTTCGAAGAGCAAGATGATGAGAATTCCTCAACTTTCTTGAATTTTTAGCAGAGAGAATAAGAATTTTTTTCAGTGCAGTGAATGTATAATATTATGACTGCTGATGTAAGATGTTATTGTCCATGCAAAGACTTCAATTCCCTCATGTTTTCCGGAGTCCGATGGAATTTAATTAAATTTCGAATTCATTCGAAAAACAAAATGAATGAAACTACTAAAACTTAACTTGACACACATTCTGGGATTTCGAAGTGAGGTTGAGTGTGCAGTTTAATAAACGTCCGTAACCGCTGGGAATGTCACTGGAGGGGGGTTGGAGAAACCGAGACAGCCAAAGGGACTGCCCCATATAATTTCCCTCCTCTTGGTCTTGAGAGCTAAAACCCAAACTCGTACATATAAACTAACAAACAGTTGAAGGGGCAACTCGTGTCACTATTCCCGGAATTACCACCAGTCCCCGAAAACCACTATCATTAAACACTGACTATAACCGCACAATAATAGTTGCGAGTTAACCGTCGGTTTCGCAAGGCCAAATGCTGCGAAAACCGTGCAAAAATGAGGATAAATACCAAAATACCTTCACTTTGTAATCCAAAAACGCACAAAAAACCATCAACTCGTCATTCTTCTGGTCTTCCTGCCACGCCACGATTGTGTGTAATCACTGGTGCCATTGTTTGCTTTTCCGTAACAATTTCAAAGAAGATAAAACCCGAAGGAATAACAGAAAAAAAAAAGAATGCATTCAATTTCTGAAAGCAAATACAATTAGTCCGTTGTCATTAATAAACTGCGATGAAGAGCCAGCAATTTCATGGACAATTATACGTAAACACGAGTTAAAGTCATCATAAACAACTCCTGGAGAAGAATAGTAGACCTAAAAATAATAAACCCCCGGGGAAAATCGAATCCCCAGCCAAATTGAATGGCAAATAAAAGTGATTCATCGTACCTAGGTAGTACATTGCCTCCTTATCGTAAGATTCAGAATAGAATGCAATAAAATCTCATCAACTGGACCCTTTGTACTCCCTTAGGTGCTTCACTAATAAAGATCATTATCATATACCGATCACATTCCCTCCGAACATCATCGAATGTTTTCCCTATTCCCATTTCTACTCGCAGTTTAACGACAGTACCGCACTCTCCTATTACTACCTCCGCTTAATGAAAAATCCAATTTAGCGAGTTAATGTCATAGAAAATGGATAAAACGAGGATAAAAGAGAATGATTAAATCAAATAATGTGGAGCCATCTACAGAAGCGCATTTAATCACTCAATTATCTCTTCAAAATTATTAACTCCAAAGAATTGCACTGAATTTTTAAAAAACGGAATGATCGATTGAATCGTAGAGCTTTAATTAAAAATTTATCTACTACTACACAATTTGGACAATTAAATATGTCATTAGCTATGGCTTCACATTATTCCTGTCACAGAGACACCGAGGAGAAACCAATGTTAGATTGCATAGTGAGATTGCACTCGGTTTTAATCTATACAAGATCTCACTATCGGTTTTTAATAAGCTTGATAAAGTCAACCCTGGGGAGAGTATGGTTGACTGTGGTTGGGAACTGTAACAACTCCTTATAAAAATTCAATTAGTGAGGGAAATAGAGCTACAAATTGGCTTTTAAGTGCAATACAATCATCTAGCATGATTTGATGAACCGCGATAGAATCTCTGTTGACGCAGGGGGGAATTATCGATTTTTCTCAGTTAGACATGTATTCAGCAAGTCGAGAACGTGATTTTGGATTGATAAGTGATTTCTGAGATCGGTGGCGTATGTTATAGCTCTGGCGTGATATCGTTCCGCTCCGGAGATATATAATTCAACATCTTTCTCTTGATTAGAATGTATCGAAGTTGTAAAAATTGATAATTCGGATTTCTACAGATGAATGATTGTGTTCAATTAGAGCGATTAAAGTTGTGAGAGATTTAAAGACTATTCTGGCCAGTACTACTAACTAAATTGGTTTTACGGTTTTGTTTTGCTATTTAGAAATGAGTTAAACGTTCGTAGCGAATCGGCATTGTGGAAATCCCTCCCGTTTATGACTCTGAATTCTGTCACTTCATAATGATGAACCGTCCGCAGATTTTCATTCCATCACACAATCATCCCCAAAAAAGATTAATTCCCCTAACTTTCAACAAATCATGAAAACTCCGAATCCTAAATTAAAGAGATCCTCAATAAAAAAACACCTTTCTCCACTCCTCATAATAGCTCACCTCCACCATTTGAATAATTAAATATGTCATTAGCAGTGGCTTCACATTATTCCTGTCACCGAAATCCCGTAGAGTAACCGATGTTAGATTGCATAGTGAGTTTGTACTCCACTCTATTGTATACGAGACCTCACTATCAATTTTTAATAAGCCTGATAAAGTAAACTCTGGGGGGGGGGGGGTGACTCCAGTTGGGAACTGTAACAACTCCTGATGAAAATTAGATTAACGAATAATAAATAAGTCAGTTTCGTAGGGAGTCGGCATTGTGAAAGTCACATAAAAAGGGACCACTTTGCCGATATAGAGTTATTGTATACTCTAATAATATTGATAACATTCCCCACACTTTGATCCCGCTGGAGAAGATGAAAAAAACAATTCAACATAAATGGGAGTTGCTGAGACCAAAACGTGAATAACTAGAACCGACAAAAAACCGACAAAGTGGTCCCTTTTCGTCCGGACATTCAGATTTAATAATGCAGAACCCTCCGCAGATTCTCATTCCATCACATCCATGATATCCCCCAAAATGATCAATTCCCATAAATTTCATAAAACCATCAAAAATCCAAATGCTCAATTAACCTCACCTCCACCATTTGAAACCTTAAATATGTCATCAGCAATGGTTTCCACATTATTCCTGTCAGCACGACCCCAAAGCCTAACCAATGCGAGATCGCATAGTAAGATTGTACCCAGCTGTAATCTACAGAGAATCTCACTATCGGTTTTTAATAAGCCTGATAAAGTCAACTCGTGGGGGGGCAGTGAATGGTGAGATATATCGAAGACAATTTTCCCAGTAACCCCAAGACCAGGATGAGGGACTCAAATGAAGGAGAGAGCCAGTAGATGTTATAGTACAGGCGGAGGGGGGAGGGGTTTAAGGGGGGGGGGGAATGTTAAAAAGAGATGCAGCAAGCGGGAATAATTCACGCGTTATCTACACCATCTTTTTCCCCCCTGGGTGCAGTATCTTCTACGGGACTTCATGGTGCAACAGAGTACCGCATACATGTTGCGCCCAGTACATACTGCCTTACACGAATACTCAACATGGATTACACCACCCTCCAGTATGCAGGGTCGACCTCCCCTCCCACCCAGCCTTTTCTCTCTCCTCCTCATTCCCACCACTGTTTTTCTCACTCGAATCGTTTATTCCATCTACCTTTGCCGCCCTTTTGCCTCGGTCCTCGATTAGCGGTACGGGCTTGAATTTAACGACGAGAGATTGTAGATTAATTTCAGGCGCGCGTATTTCAATTAGGGACCAAATGGTTTTGCCTTCATGTGTGCAACATATATTTCTTTTTTTTTTTTTATTAAACTTCTCTTTCGTACGTTTCGGTGCCTTTTATTTGGGTAGAGAATGAGGATGGGGGGAGAATACATTGTATAGAATGAGTTGTAACTTACCGGTCAGATGGCTCCCAGTGAACTCGAAATCGTCGTCCTGGTCCCAGTGCTTCAGCGAGAGATTTGATAATGAGGTGGCGTTGGCGAATTCCAGATTTGCAAAGTGCCAGTCGAGAATCTGGCGGTCTTTTGATGACAGGTAAACGTCGCTGATAATAATGAGAGGTTTTATTAGTTGATTGAGAGGGGAGGGGGAGGGGGTTGATAAAGATGACTGTAAGCATTTGAATTTAATGAATTGTTAGGAATGTTCAATGAAGGAATTCTGTTATCTGCTTATTTATGTGGGGATGAATTTGGTATGATGTTGATGCCTCTCATTAGTATTACTGGATTGGCTTTTAAATACAGCAGTATCGGGTGGCATGATTAGAAAGGGAGGGAACTATCGGGGTCGCGATTTTGGATTAATAAATGGTTTCTGAAACCACTGGGCTGTGTTATTGATGTTATTTAATATCGTCTAGCTTCAGGGGTGCACGATTAAACGTCTGTTTCTTAATTAGAATTCAGTCAATTCGAAAGAACTAATAATTCCAAATTCAGCCTTTTAGTGGCAGGTAAACGTCGCTGATAATAATGAGAAGTATTATTAATTGATTAAGGGGGGCTTTGATAAAAATGAATGTAATCATTTGAATTTAATGAATTGTTAAGAATGTTCAATGAACGAATTCCCTTATCTGTTTGTTTATGTAAAATGAATTTAATGTAATCTCTTGCAAATATTACCTGGGTGGAGAGGCCTCCAATTCCTGCAACTTTGCCTCAATCTCCTTCTGCTGTTCAGCAAGCTGGTCCCACTCCTAGCACACAACAATATTTCCTTAATAAACGAGATATCTAGGCTATATTTCTTCTATAAAAATTTCTTCCCAGAAATTTCACGCTGACAAATTTTTCGGAAACAATGAAAAAAAAGAGAAAAGATAACAAAATTTTCCCAGAATTTAATCTTTACTCACAAAATAAATTATAGTCAATTTCATGATTACCTTGCAAGCATTGTGGACATCCCTCAACTTTGACCGTTGTACAAACTCCTGAGTAATATCTCGTGTTTGTAATTTGCTCTCTGTCATCTCTTTGTACTGCTTGTTAAGCTCGGCCAGTCTCTCCTTAATGGCAATCATCTGTGGTTTGACAAGGAAAAGGGTAGATAAATAAACGAATACTTTGAAAAAACTCCCTGGGAAAATTTAAGGGGAGAAGGCGCATACGTACACGTTGCTGATTAGCAATGAGTCTATTCTGGAGGGTAAGTACGCAGCTGAAATGAGCAACTTGACGCTGCTTGACGCCCTGTTCTTGAAGTCTAATTACCCATTCCAATGCCTGGCCCAATGAGACTGGCCTCGTTGTATTACCTGACTGTCCGGTATTCCCGATGTAATTAAAATCAAGCTGATGCGAGAGGTATGACGTTGCCTCCAATAATCGGTTGAATTCTCTTTCCACCATTTCATCTTTGTCCTTCGGTACCTGGAGACAGAAATTATTACATTAATAACAGGGTATCTTCTTTTTTTAGGGATAATCGTACTTCCATGCTCAAAAGTCCTTGGCTGAAATTGCTGATACAATTCTTAGGAAGTTTTATCACTATGATTTCACTGAAATTTTAAGGCATTTCATCTTTGAAAATAGAGAATCCACTATTTCAGCTCAATTATTCCATGAAATTCATAGAAATTGGGAAAATTAAGACAAATATATTCTTGAATTTTTAGTTAATTGAGAATGCGGCATAAATATTCATGTTTTGAATGAAAATTCAACTAAATTGAAAAATCCTCATCTTCCTACACCTAAAAAATTTGGAATTTCTTATTCTTAATGTTCGAGATTAATACAAATACTCACAGTCTGTCCGTCACTCTCGTAAAGCGGACACTTCTGCCTGATCTTATGTAACTCCATACTAATTTGTTTACTCAGAGTCGTTACAGGATTTCCACCTAACCCAGTAACCACCATGGCTCCTAAATCAGCTATGTACGAAGACTTTCTGAAGGTTGCAATTCTCCCACCCACACGATCCTGCGAAAGAAATCCACATGAATTGTACTTCATAATTCAGCAATCAATTCAGTAAAATAACCGAACCAAGTAATTCCCACAGAAATTAAATCCTCCTGTCAAAATACACATAAATCAATTTCCCCCTAGTTTCTCCTCAAGATTTAATAAATATCTGCCACATAAAAATATGGATTGTTACCCTGGTGAGAAATTTCGCCACTTAATGTTCGAAACGTATCTCTTCTTCTAAATCTCGATAACTCATTGAATTTGTGACTAAATGGAATTATTTTTTCTGTGAAAGATGCAATTCTTTCCCTCTGTGATGAGCCCCAATTGGAGTCAATTAATAAATTTGTTCTTGAGTTAACACCATTGAAAAACCTAAAACGTCCATTTGGCCCCACCCTCCTCTATTATTTTACATAAAAAATTACAAAGTACTCACTCTTGCTTCCAACACAATAACCTCAAGCCCAAACTGCTGCATCTGCTGTGCAGCAGCGAGTCCAGCGATCCCCGCACCAATCACAATGACTTTCCCCAATTTTTTCGTTGGTATAGGCTTCAACCGTTTGAATACACCAAAATTGATGAATCCATGACGTTCCAGGAATGCATGGATGCGTCTCGTGAGGACGGGATCGCTGTTATACGGTGGTTCAATAGCCAGTAGAGCATTCTCAATGATCAGCTGTTGCTTGGGGTTCTCCAGCCACAACTGGAGCTGCAATCAACCAACAAAACCATTAAAAATTTCTGAAACCAAGATGAAATGTGCAGAAGACTCACCAATCGATTTCTAATGTGAAGAAACACTTTCTGCGTCTGCGGAGGTCCAGACGATATATCGGGGAAGCAAACAGCCTCTGTGGACGTTAATTTATCGAAAGGAAGACGACTCTGGAAGGCAGCTCCCTCCAGCCCATTCAGAAGCTCTTTAACTGCACAGATGAATCATGAAAAAAATGCTCCATCTCAGAGATAATTAATTTAGTGATAATCTCACCGTGAGGGTCCTCATGATCGCTGTCCTGCTCATCCTCCTCCTTGACCTCGTTTTTGGGGGCTGATGTCGCTGCTATTGGAGCTGGTGGCTCACTGACCTTGGCCTGTTCATTCAACAATTTTTTCTCCGGTGTACCAAGGCCAGTTTTCGATTTCTCCGATGTGTCCGATGCATTTTCATCCTCCAGCTGATTGTATTTCTCCTCCATCTCTCGATACTCAACCTTAAACATTGTGTTGTCACTCGTTAGGCATGTACAATGCAACACGAGTGTGATTTACCCACCTTGGCCCGCTTACGACGACTCATTATGCACTTATTCGAGGTTTATTATGCTTTTGTAACACACGGGATTGATGTATTGGATTTTATATTTGTTTTGATTCCGTCAAACCGGCATTGGACTGGGAAATGTCGGTGGAAAGTGGTGGAACACTCGGTTGTGAGGCTACGGCGTCTTTACACTGGGCGCCATCTTGGGCTCGCGGAGAATGGCGGGAGAATGGTTCGTGCGGGGGATTGCAAAGGGAGGGCGCCACTTGTATTGGAAAAAGTACTTTTTATTGAGGAATAATTTATTTTGAGGAAGAAAAACATATTTGTGACTGTTCATTGTTTATTCAACAATAAATTCCTGATTATTGAGGTTTACTTCATTATTTTTCAGAGAAATTACACTCGTCGTTAACAATTTTGGGGGGTAACGGATACATTCCGTTTTGGACACGTTCTAGAGAAAATAGCGACAGTATGAAAGGCGGTGGAACAGATCCGATCAATTAACCCCTCATGTAGAGATATTCCAAATTATTATTTTTTTCCTCATTGAAGTAGTTTTGAAGAAAATTGCGAGTTAATGAAAAACATTTGCTAGTTAGTACTTTTTTTAAAATAAATTTTTGAAAAATCACCCCTGAAAAAAAAGGCGTTATCCCCCCTATTTCATTATTTCCAAAAAATTTTATCACCAATCGGTAGCAAATTGTTTGAAGATTTTTGCGAGTTAAGACAAAATCGTCAATGCACTCCTATTATTGTGTAAATTAACAATTCCAATTTCAACTGAAAACCAGAGTTGATGACCAGAATTTGTAGCAGAGATGTCAGACAAGATATGAATGTTTTTTTTGGCTCAAATGAAAGAGCGGGTCGAGAAATGGCGTGCTAGGGCCTCTAAATATGACAAATGTCTCTAAGGATGATGTCTGTTTTCAATTGAAAAGCAGAGTTGTGACAACATTGTCTAGGAGGGCAATGGGGTCTAGGAGTGTGGATAGAACATTGGGGTCTAGGAGTCTCCCCTGGTTCAAAACCATCTTTAGAGGCCCTAGCACGCTATTTCTCGACCCGCTCTTTCATTTCAGCCCAAAAAAACATTCATATCTTGTCTGACATCTTTGCTACAAACTCGGGTTTTCAACTCTGGTTTTCAACTGAAAACCAGAAACTTTGGCTGGGGCCAAAAAAACCGGTTTCTCAGTTTTCACTTTTTCCACATACTTTTGACAGTTCTGACAAGCCCGTCGCTTAAATAGTTGGAATCAACGTTCACCCGGCTACAAAATTCGATTTTGGCGAAAGTTGACTTTCCTCCTGGAAAAATCCAAGATCCAACACTTTGGCCCTCGTGACCCTTGTGACCCTTTGACCTACTTTCCCCCTGAAAAGATCCAAGATCTGACACTTTGGCCCCCGGTGAAAATTTTTTTTTTTCAGTTTTCAATTTTTCCACATACTTTTGAGAGTTTTGAATAGCTCGTCGCTTAAATAGTTGGAATCAACGTTCGCCCGGCTCAAAAATTCTATTTTGACGTAAGTCGACTATCCCCCTGGAAAAATCCAAGATCCTGGCCCCCGGTGAAAATAATTTTTATTTCGACATTTCTGGCGCCTCCGAGTGCGCGCAAAAAATTGCCCAAAATCGATCATTACCGTTCAAAAGATTGTCGTAATTTCTATATGCACCGTACAAAATCTTTTTCTCGTTGCTAATAGTTCATATACTTTTCCACTGGCTGATTCAACTCATTTTATTCTACTGCCCGATGGCCCGTTCGATTCGGTTAGCAATTTCGCTTGAAATGAAAATGATTCCGCCATCTTTCACCGTGCCGCTGCACTAAACATGTCGACTGGTAAATCATTTCCTGAAAATTTCTCCAATACCGAGCCCTTTTCAACCACCTTCTCAGAATCTGCCCATCCGGAAATGTGTCCGCAAATTTCCGTGCCCATCTGTTCCACCGGATTCTGTACTGTTGTCATTTTCCTTAGAACGGGTCCGAAACGAAATAGATGGTACAAATGACCCCCCCCCCATTGTTTTTGGTGCCTCGTTGCTAGATCTTTCGGGTTATCTGGTTTTCTGTGCCCAGATAATGTGTTCTGGGCTGTTTAGACATTTTCACTAATTACAATATCCCGCAAATGAGTGAATTGCCATTATAACGAGGGGAAAACGTGAACAGAAGACAGTTGCCATCGGTGGTGGAATAATATGAGTCGTTTGGATGATCCACCGAGTCTGTTGAAAGGCCGAAAGCCATCATACATTGCGATGAACGGTGAGTAGGTTATGTTTTCGTTGTAGTCTATGATAAAAAATATCCAAACAATCGAGCGTTTGGAGTCTACAATGAATTTACTTTGTTTCTCAGGTGTACCAGAAACTGACGATCAGCAGCGTTTGCGTTTTCAAGTGGAACTCGAATTTGTTCAGTGTTTGGCAAATCCTAATTATTTGAACTGTAAGTATTGATTTTCATTAACTAAGTTAAAGGATTAATTTCAATCAAATAAACTTATTTGTAAAAACGTAGTTTCGAAAGTAATCTCAAAAAGTCTAGATTCAATTTGAAGGCTCGAAAGACGAGTTGTAAACTCCAAAAACATAATCAGTTTATTTTTGACAGCTCGCCAAGTATCAAATTAGTACAATAATAAGCGATTAATAACAAAAAATTATATTTGAGTTTACGCAACAGAATAGATTATTCATAACACCTGGTTTAGTGTCATATTAATGTCGTGATGAATAATTCTAGAAGAAAATAATGTAAAACATTTTTCTTTTGAATGTTTTTTATTAGGATCAATAGTTTTTAAGATGAATGCACCATCCTAAAACGAGGAAAATTAAGCAGAATTCTCAGTCCATTCGTTTTCTCGCCATTTCTTTCACTTTCTGCCCAACATGATCTAACATTTTCAAATTTTAAATGCTAAGAAGCCTCCAGGAAACTTATAAAACATATCCCGTTCGATATCTATTAATTTTCATGGAATAATTGAACTAAAATTTACAGTTATTTTAGATTTTCCTATGGAATTCTCAATTTTTAATGACAAAATTCCTTGAAATCTGGGTGTAACTAAAACGTGATGAATGGTTCCAAAAATGTACCAAAAATTTCAGTCAAAAAAAATTTGATAGTCTAATATCACTCGTCTGAAGCAAAATACCTAATCAGTCCTCAACAATTAATTGTTTTCTCCTCATTTTCCTCAGTTCTAGCCCAACGTGGTTACTTCAAGGACTCAACATTCATAAACTACCTCAAGTACCTCCTCTACTGGAAAGAACCCGAGTATGCAAAGTACTTAAAATACCCAATGTGTCTCTACTTCCTGGATCTCCTCCAGTACGAGCACTTCAGGCGTGAAGTAGTGAATTCCCAGTGTACAAAATTCATCGACGACCAGCAGATTCTCCTCTGGCAGCACTACACTCGTCGTAGAACGAGATTACTCCAGCAGGCAGCTGAGCAAACGCCCCAGCACGTAAATCCCCAGAACAATGGAATTGCTCAACCTAAAGTTCCCTGATAAACAAAAACGCCAAACTCAAGTGAATGACGCTCGCCAAGCACCCGCATTACTTCACCTCCTGTATCTTACTGCCCCAGAGACAATTCTCCTTCCTCCGAACATATTCATACAGTTGGATCGAGCGGTTTAGCTGTGATAGATCTCAAGTAAAATGGTTTTATATTTATCACGTAATAAATATTTCTCCTCATTTTATCTCAATGGTTATTATTCTCTTCGTAAACAATATATTCAACGTTGATAATGACATTTGTGCGCATAATCTTAAGGCTTTAATAGAGGAATTTACTTCGGAATAAATTAAACTCGAACATCATCACATAGAGAAAGGAATTCTACTCAGTCTACAATAGGAACAAAGTCTATGCATTATTAGTAGAAAATATTTTGGTCCATCAAGCATCTTAAAACGAAGATATGTACAAAACAGTATTGGAGTGGTGAAAATTTCTAGCCCTTCCAACCGTTTTCAAATATTGACATTATTTCAAGGATATCCAAGCACTTCGCTCAGTTTTTTTTATTAAAATTATTCTTTTGAAAATTTATTGTCAAACTTGAGACCTTTCAATGATACCCCATTACACTCCAAGTTACCAAGTTTGCAATGATTTTTGTCCTTCAACATTGGATGACTAAACTTCATTCTCTTGTCAATAAAACAATAGCACAACACAAGTTCTCTGCAAGAAAATTGTAGTTTCCTCTTGAAATTATCATTTGTTCCATGGAAATTAATTGTTTATTGGACAAAGATATAAACTACTCAATACCATTCACTAGATAAAACCGGAGTCTCATATAATTCTCTGTGAAACGAATGAATTTACCCGAAAGACATATAAATGTCTCACGAGAGAAACTACTACGACAATTATCATGTTTTGGTTAAAACCTTTTTCTTCCCCCAGTGAATTGATTCAACACGACAATTGTCGCCCCGCCCCCCCCTGATCGTGTCGCGTAATATTTAATGTCCCCTATGCTATTCTCCATACAAAACTGCAAAGGTACTAGGATATCCTCAAAAACATCCTTAAATTTGCGAACCAATTCATCACAAAATCTTTCTCATAAAAAGAGTCTCGACATTTTCCTGAGCCCATTAATTTCCAGTTCTTCACCACTTCCCTGCAAACCTCCGCCATCTCATCCCAATCAATTTTTATTCTCCGTAAAATTAACGATAATTCCATTGCCAGCATCGACCCAATCCTCGGAGAACAATTTTTCCCTGAGGATTTCCCTCTCAGCGGCGGCATCCTCCCGTCCATTAGCATTGCAAGTATCCTCCCCAATAGTTAATCTCTGCGCGTCCTTAATAGTATCCGGTAGTGCCTTGCTCACTGTTTCCGGCATAACTAGACAAGACAGCCCAGCAATGAGACACAGCAAAGCCGCCAGCATAAAGTCCCCCATGGGCACACAATGCTCCTGCAATTTATAATCACTTAAAGCATCCAAAACGTTTTAAAATAACCCGTAAATTGTTATTGATGCTCACCACAGCACTGATGTACGGTGCACCGAGGTAACCAATCGTACCAAAAACAGTGAAAACACCTAAGCAAGTAGCTCGTAAAACAGTTGGAAATATCTCAACGGTGTACAAATAAACTGTACCCACTGTACTCGTAGTCGTTACTCTACCCAACAGCAGTAATGTCGTTCTCGCAATGCCTGAGGGTAAGAAGAATTATTAGATAAATTTACTGAGATTATATAAAACGATTTAAAAATTGAGAATAAACAGTGGAACACGAAAAAATATTTAGAGACGCTCACGCACTTTGCGTACCAATCCAAAATGCCGTTAGACGAGGCAGGAATACCAGCCCGGCTATCACGATGCAAATCATGCTGTTGAGGGACTGAAAAATACCCAGTGGTAAACGTCTTCCGTGCCGTGACAAAATAAAATAGATGACTAGGTAAATAGCGAGTTCTATTATACCGCCAACGGCAAAATTTATGTGTCGATTTTCTAATAAATTTGGCAGCGATTTCAATACAATTGCGTTTGCCAGGGATGTCGAGAACCTGTAAGCGAATTATTGGGATTAGTAGTGGGTTTCCGGTTGAATTATTGATGAGGACATTGATTTTGGGTGAACCCCGAATATTGTAGGTAAAAATATCACAGTGACAAAAGCAGGATTACAAGGAGAGAAATGTTGGAGAACAATTGTCAGTTGTATTACCCCGAGAACTTTAAAATTATCGGATTTTTCCCGAAAGCTTCGTTGGAATGATAGGTGTCAAGTCAAAAATAAGAGTATAAAATTTTGCGGAAAACCCAGAATTTTCTAGAACTTCTGAATCAATCTGCATTTGTATTTTCTTGTTCTTCCATATTTCATTATTTTCTAAATAATCGTAGAAATTTTCAGAACATCTTGGAACTTTTTACGACGATTCTTTTTCCATGTAATTTGGAACAATAAATTATAGGCCCTCGGAGACACTAAATTAATTAATTCAGCAAGTCCCGTTGAATTTCTTTCGATAGTTTTCTTGTTGTTAGATTGAAAAAATGTGTTACGAGGAAGTGGCTGCCACTCCCTCGGTGTGGGTCCTGATTGATTTATTCGTTAGTTATTCCAAAAACGTGGTCACTTATTTGAAATGATAATTTAAAAAAAAATGATGGTAATTAATTTCAGTTAATATTTATCGAAATTATAAATTTGAGCAATGTAAAGGATGAGGAATAAATCGGAATGGTATGATCGGGGCTTGCAAAATACATGTGAAAGTCATACCTGTAATTTTTCCTAATAATATTGGAGGTGCAACCATTCAATCAATATGAATTTTGGAATGAAAATATTGGATTCGTATTTCACGAAATGTCCCAATTAATTGTTACAGGGAGGGAAAAGTTGGATAAAAATTACCTAGAAAATCGTGGCAAATTTTGCTGTACGAAAAGAAATCGTGGAGTGAAATGTAATTCAACGGAAAAATACCCGTTTGTGGAGGATATTTTACGATTCGTTCGGTAAAAAAAAACACATTTGCGGATGCAAAAATTATTCTCCGTAGCAGAAAAATTGAACAATCATTCACGTTCACTGGAATAATTTTTGATGGAATGCAAGGTAAATTTCACAGTTTCGGCACAAATTACCCTCGAAATAGGGTGAAAAATTACCGAAAATCGACTCCAACTATTTTCTCCATGTGAAGATGAAGTATTTTAAACGATTTTTGAAAAATACCATTGTAATGCAACGACACCGCTGTACTTGATAAAGAACAGATTAGTAGATCGGGAAGACTCAGATATCCCCGATAGTTTCTCAGTCTCTTCGTCCTCGTTGACCTGACTCTCCTCAGACAAGTGGTTTTCCATCGGTTTAATGTCCACTTCGATCGAAGTGGCATCATTCGATTCCCCCCCATTTCCAGTATCATTAACAATTGTCTCATCAGTGCACGCCTTAGAATTTCGATTACTCCGAGACGTAGATGACTCCCCAAACTCCACCTCCCCATTATTCCCCTCAGCCGACGTTTCCGGTGTTAAATTCGATAGTCGTTTCTCCAGATTCTCCGAAATAGCACGTAAACTGATTCCTGCAGGGTTTCACAGTCAATATAATTTTATAAAGCATGAAAAAACACTCTTCTTCAACGTGGCAATAAAGTCGGGAGAATGAACATGTAAGAAAAGTCGTAAGAGTTTCTCGGTAAAAAATACAAGTGGATCGTAAAGTGAAGATAAATTTACTTCGGGAATTTCGATGTGCTGAATTAGTTGGCGTTAGCAGATTTACAGCTTCGCTTTCAGTTATGTCTTTCGTGTCAGAAAAAACCTGAGATTTTCGTGTTGGTTTGACAGGTGTTGTGTTCTCACTGTTATCGGCTACTAGTTCTCTACGCACTTTGCCACCACAACAGCAGGCATTGTATTTTGTAATTTTCTCGAGTGCCATGTCAGCTTCTGTGGTTTTTCCTTTGGCCAGCAACCATCTTGGCGACTCGGGGATAATCCTTCGTAATGAACATTGATGTTAAGGATACAATAAAAACAAAGTCTATTTATTACATTTGTTCAAAATTTCTTGCTGAAATTTCCAACTTCTTGGTAAATTTCAATTAATTTCGAAACTGTAGATTTCAGTTCAATTATTTCATGGAAATTACCAGAAATCGCGGAAATTCAGGTAATCAATCGCGTTATATTCAGGATAATTTAGGGGGGAAGAGAGGGAAATATCGAATACAGTGGACATGCGAATATTGGGAATATGATTATAAATATGAAGACAATTTTTTATGTATTTATATCCATATTTGCCCAAGAGGGATGTGGGGGACATGATCATAATTCTTTCAGCCTTTCAATAATTCAGTGCAATTCAATATAATCCAACGATATTTAGTATTTTTTTATTTCATTTTTTGAAAATATCATCTTCAATGATCGTTGCCAATCTTTTTCAGAATATGAAAATTACATACGAAAGAAAAAAAATTATTATCATTATGTGGAAGATATAAAAGTCTGAGGAAAATGTAAAATAAAAAAACACGTTTACAAATTTAAACAGATATTTAAATGGGATTGAATTGAATTGAATCGAAAATTCAAGTGATTTGGAGAATTCTTGTCTGCCTCCAGCTCAAAAATTTGGAATAGCATTGAATTTTCAGTACAATTTGACATTTCATTATTTTTTTTCTCTAAATCTAATTCAATGTTGGTCACCTGAAAAATATCTTGAAAAATTGCATTGATTTCTTCTTATCAAATAACGATTTGTCAGTAATTAACTCAGTTGAGCTGATAGGGCCCCTTATTTGACCTCGCGTTACCTCTCAACTGAATCATTCGTTAATTACTATTCAATCATGGTATTTGGTAACAATTAGCAAGCCTTCTTGACAGTAAATAAACCCCTTTATCGGTGTATTATTCTAGAGACGAGGTATAAACTTTGGAAATGGGAATGATTGTTTACCCGACGTAGAGGACGGTAATGGCTGTGGGCACGGAAACAGCCAATTGCAGAATCCTCCAGTCCAGGATGATATAGCTGAGGCCAGCTAAGAGTAGTAATCCCAGGGACCAGGCTATTCCCATCACAGTGAATATTAGTGTTCTGAACTTTGTTGGGAACAACTCCAGAATTAAAACGTATGTCGCGGAGTGTAATCCTTGGGCGAATATCCCTTGCAGGCCGCGAAGACCCAGGAAGACCGGGTAACTCTGATATTATGCAGTCATTTTATTGATAGGCAGATCCCCAAAAATTAGTGATAGATTTCTAAGAAGTCACGATGCGGTAAAAAGGTTTAAGTCAACTGAGCTCTTCTCAATTCTGAGATTTCGAGGAATATCTCCGAATCCAAGGGAGATATGGAAATTTTCATATTAATTTTTTTTGTAGATCGAATTAAGGGCTGCAAAAAAGAGAATGACAAAAATTTTGTTTTCGCAACAGCGAGCACAAAGTGCCCATTTCCCTCCCGCGAAGCGGGAGGGAATTCTGACTTTGCGTCCATATTTCTATCTACTAAATCTCTCTCAAATTCCAAGATATTCATTAAAAACTGAGCAATAGTAAAAAACATTTTTACGCGCTCGTATCGAAATATACTATACTGCTTGGTTCGAGGGGTCATTCACTGTCGAATACCGTGACACAATGATTACTGATTTCACGTGATTTCAACGTGATTTTAAAGTGATTTCAAATTATTTGAAAGTATCGATTTGAAAGTCTCTCATTTCCATAAAAATTAAATTATTTCTGATAACGACGATTAGAGATTCTCTTAAAAATAAGATTCCTTTTTATTGAAAATTTCCTTTTCATTTTGATCTGTTATATATGACGTTACAAGGAAAAAAGCGCTGAACTCATTTGTCTCATTGAAAGAAGAAAAAAACAGAAGTCCTGTAATTCCGTCATCTCAATTCGCCCCATATTCTCATTTTGCCCCAGTTTCTCTTGATTCGCTTTTTTAATAGTTTTTTTTCGTATTGTTGCGAGTCGGTAAGCCATATTCATTAAAACGGGTGTTGAATCAATAGTAAATGTTCCTTTCTTTCCCAGACATTTCAAAATTAAATTTCTCGTCTCGCTGATTTGCACATTGCAAGTGGTTTCAGAACTGATTTCATTTGATTTCAATCTGTAGTGACACAGTGAACTCACTAGTGAATAACCCCTCAAAGGATATCCAAGTACTTTGACTAATTTTTCCCCAGAGAAATGTTTTTCGATTTTTGTAATCAAACATCAGAGCTTTTCAGGGAAGATTTTAAATAATTTAAAAATTGCAGTTTTTGAAAAATTACGAGCATTTTCCATAAATAATTCATAAACAACGAATGTTTAAAAAAATAATAATTCAGGGCAAAATGTAATTTGAATGACGCTGAATCTTCACAATTTCTTTGAAATTTTCCTTACGCAATTCAATTTACAAATTTGATGATTGAAAATTATTGAATCTATAGTGTGGCCAGTACCAAACTGTAAACGATACTTGGATATCCTTACGGCCTTACGGCTGGATCACTGAAAATCAGTGACATGTCCCTGAAAATCACAACGTTCTCATCTCCGCGTTCCAACCTCCTCCCTAAAAGCTCAAAAATTACCTGAACAATGTAAGTAGCCACGGCCATAGTGCCCTGCGCATACAGACATACCGCAAGAACCGGAAGTCTTCCAACTCTGTCCGCAGCAACCCCTGCGATCAATGCGCCAATCGAGACCCCCACATAATAAACAATATTAGCCAAATCCCTGAGATAACTCCTCTCGCAAACGAGCCCCCAATCAGTAACCACGCTCTTCTCTCCTCGATCCGCCTCAAATATGTACTCAGTCTGGCAAAATTCCCCTCCTCCCACTGCAGCCGTTGAATTCTCGCGTTCCTCCCCACGCACGCATCCATAACTCCGATTGCCCTGATCCGAACTCTAAAAACATGATCGTAAAAGCTGGATAAAAAATTACACCAACAATTTTAGTTTCAACTGAAGTAAAACGAGCGTTGAATTACCTCGCAGTAAAATCTAGGGGTGTAATTGTGGAATGCGGGTAATGCGTGACTCATTGCAACGATAATGCAATTTATTGCGAGTAGGAATAATAGCAGCACTTGGAAACAACCCACTCTAGTCTCCTCAGTCGACATTTTAATCATTTGTAATTCCACTAATTGTGGCACAATGTTCACTAAAATTAGAGAAAATTCACAACTTCACGGAGAAACTCACATCTTTCAGTCATTCGAAATTATCGGAACTAATTTTAAAAAATCATGGGTGATTCAGCCGATGCTATCCATCCGACAACCGAAGAATGATCGACAACGTCTCCTCGACTCCCGCACTCACTCACTCGTGACTTGTATTCCCGTCGAGTAGGAGCGTCAACGCTTGTCCGGCGAGGGTAGTCTACACCGAATGAAACGAGAAGTCCTCAGACTGAGGGACCGCACACGCGGTGTGACAAAGCTCTGCGCTCTGTGGCGATGAGTTGTGTGCGAGACCAAAGACCATAGTTATCGTACAATTTCAATTACCGCGCTTGCCTCCAAAGCGCGCGCCTTCCGGATGTGGATCGCTCATTGGCTTATTCGATGGTGTCGCCATACCATCCTGAATATTTCGATTAAATTCTCGGTCGGTTCCTCAATTAGAAATGAATGACCCCGTTATGCTATTAAAAGTCCATTTCCGGTGGTGGACTAGGGGTTTATAGAATCGCAGTCTCATGAGACAAGTGGCTCATTGTTATTCGCAGAGGGGATATTTATAATCTCAGAGATCAAAAGAGGTGAATTTCAGGGACATGTCACTGATTTTCAGAAATTTATTCCCAATTATTGGGGACTCGTCATTGTGAAATTTAGCGAGTGCTAAACTCTGAAATTCATTATCACTATTTTATAGTGTCATCGTTACTAATTTTTAGGGTTTAACTGCAAACGTTAAGCCCTAAAACGTTAGGAATTGGATAGAAATTACCTAGAAAATCGGAGAGCGAAACGTAATTCAATAAAAATGCCTGATTGTAGAGGATATTTTACGATTTGTTCCCCTCCTCCAACACAGATCTATAGATGCAGAAATTATCTTCTTGTACAGTAAAATTTCCCACACCGGTAGGGTATTTTTTTTTGCATCCCTGAGGGTCATGGGGACGAATGAAAGTGAAATTTTACCGAACGCGATCGGTAAAAATCATTCACCATTACAGAAAAATTAAACGCAATATTGAGCAATCATTCACGATCACAGGAATCATTTTTGATGAAATGCAAGGTAATTTTTACAATTTCGGCACGAATTATCCTCACGTTCAGTAAACTTTCCCTGCCCAACGGAGAAAAATTTACCATTCGTCTCACCTTTTTTCCCCGATATAGAGTGAAAAAATACTGTTCGGTAATTTTTCTCAACATTTTTCTCCGGGCAATTATTGGGGATTCGCCGGTATGAAATTCTGTGAGTACAAAACTCTGAAATTCAGCGATTCTCAGGCTTTAACGTTTGTAGTTAAACACCAGAGATTCCATTGGAAGCCCATGTGACCCTGAGTTATCTCACATTTTGCAATAATTTTAGCATCTTGACATTAACGATTCTCAGTTATTTCAATATTTCATCATTAACAATTTAAAACCGTTAAGAAACCGCCTGTGAACAAAAAAAACTTCTAGAATTGTGTTGTTGAAAATGATTTATGAAATAATTGCACAAGTAATCGCTTTTCTTTCGCTCCCGCGTAATTATTTTTTGCTAATAAATCAGCAATACGCTTCCGAATGGACACGTCTGGCGCTGGCAATGATTAGTACAATTTATGAATCATCGTGACCAACAACCGGCTTCCATAAGGGTCTAACATAAAAACCTGATTGTTCCAGGCTGTAACTGGAAAAAGAATAATGCTATCATCACCGTCTTGAACTCGGTCAAGAGGGAATTGGAACAAATTTTTTGATTCATGATGATCGTCGAAAAAATGATTTAAAAAGAGAATACCTCGGTAACTATTTCACACGTTGTTAAATTGGTATCGACAAATAGCAATTACTAAAGTCTACATTCAGTGGGCAAAAAACGATGAAATTCGATAGATTTGTCGTGGGGGAATTTCAATAAAATCTAAACCTTATACCGTTATTTCGGAATAATTGGACTATATTTAGTCATCTTAACACAAAAAATTGGAAACTTACATTTCCATCATTGCAATGTCCCCATGAAGTATTTTTTAAAAATTTAATTTGAATAATGTGGATTAAGCATGCAATTCTTCAAATGTTCCCACGTCATTCCAAACAAAATTTTCTTACAGTGTAGGGGAGGGCACAGCAAAATGAACACTAAACTTCTTTCTAATGTTCATAATTCAGGAATAAATGTATCAATAGAAGCCAGTTAGGCTCATCACAAAGTAAAACAATTTTGCGTTCTATGGAGAAAAAAATTATCAAATTTCATTGGAAATTCAATGAGCTATTAATATTTTTAAAACTAGGGGGCTACACCCCCTCCTCGCTCACTCCCGTATGACCTCTGTATAACCCATACGACCCACATGACCCTAATTCTGACCCTTATTGTGACCCCCATTCATTTGGAGTCTTAATTTCGAGTACCAAATTTTCATTACCAGAAGTCGATTTGAATTTTAATAATATAGATAGAGCCTACGAGCTCATGACCCTTATTGAGACCTTTGTAACCCTTGATCTGACCCTTATGACTCTTAATTTCGACCCTCAAATTTTCATCACTACAACTCGATTTAGATTTTTTAAATACAGAGAGAAATATCCGTTTTCCAAGTATTCATTCGGCTCACTAGCCTCTAATAATTTTCACATCCCCCTAAACCCCATAAAAATAAAAAAAAAACTGACTGACATAAATACACGACCAACCGACACATTATTGACAGCAGCCAGGTACACCTGACATACTAGTCCTGGTAATTTTGCGCTTGCTCTGTTCGCGTATGTTTTATTCACAAAACATTGATACATCGAGCAAGCCCAGGAACAGGCAACGGGGTGTCGGCGAGCATAATGCCACTCGTGTCTCCTCAGTGTACATACAACGGCGTACGCGATGTCGGATAACGTCGCACTGCCTCTGGGTCGAGGAACTCTCCTCTCCTCGTCCGTCTCTCTCTCTCTATCATTCCTCCCGGAATTGTATTTACCTTGGGGTTTTGTGCCTCGTTGCACTGTTCACTCGTATATAAAACAAGTATACGTGCCGGCACAGAGTGGTCTTATTGATCACTGCTTTTACCACCAAACGCTTCACTCGGATACGTTCCATTCAATTTAACAAAATATATGGTCGATGTATTCCAATGCTATTTCCATGATTTTTTTACATTCGATGAAAATAACCCTGAGTTGAATTAATAAAACGAAGAATACGACGAAAATGGGGCTGCGAGGGGGCAGTATTCCCTGAGATGAGAATATAAATTCCGATTGGCCTCAATAAATAATGGAAAAATGAATTTCAATTGCCTGGTCTGTCCTTATTAATTATTAATCAATTAGTTAATTCCGAGTTATCACCAAAAGTTTCCAGAATGTCAAGCCGTTAGGTGCAAAATATTAAGAAATATCCCTCTAATCCCATATTCACATTTTAAATTTCATGAAATATCCCAAAATTTTGATCTCTCATGTCACATTCATATTTATTTATTTTATTTTTAACGGAATTCGTTGCAAGTCCGAGAACTTACAACTGGCTATCCCTCGAGGGCCTTCAGCCAGCGTCATATTCATATTTACCATGAAATATCCCAATGTTCCGATCCTAAGAGTTTATGTTAAGTTTAAAGCGTTCGATTGAAATTCAAGTCGACTTATCTCTTAGTTCAGTTTTTGAAGAATATCTCCGAATCTAAAGGAGATAATGAAATTTTCATAATAACCTTTTTTCTAGAGCAAATTGAGTGCTACAAGAAAGGTCATGACGAAAATTTAGCTATCTCCCCTAGATTCCGAGGTATTCACTAAAAACTGGCCAATAATCAAAATCGACTTAAACCGTTTTACCACTTCGCTACTAAATAATTTTCTCGCTAATTACAAAAAAGCCCGCTGTCTCCCCAAATTCTGGAGAAAAATGATGAATACCTGGCATCAATTTTATCTCAACTGTCTCATCGGAAAAAAAATTTCATGATTTGTTTACATTCGATGAAAATAAACCCACGAGTTGAATTAATAAATGAAAAATACAACGAAAATTCAGCTATGGGGGAGAAATGTTCCCTGCGATGAGAAAAATAAATTTCTATTGGCCTCAATAAATAATTGAAAATTGAATTTAAATCGCTGGGATTGTCCGTGATCATGTTTATCGTTCGTTCTAGTCAATATTTATCATGTTTATTATCAAGAATTCCATCGATGAGTGTGTGGTTGGAGCGCATCCACGTGAATACGAGGGTACATTTCCTTCGTTTCTGGAACTGCTTGAGTATTCGTAGGCGGTAACGTCCGGTCCCCTCGTGCGCATCCTGTCTTCTACATTCTCTCTCTCTCCAATCGTTTCACTTCACTCTACGCTTTACTACTTCTACTATTCTCCAGGGTGTTTCGATTCCCTGGACAATTCATCGATATCTATGCGTCACGACGAGGAAGACTCATTGAATATTTTGCTTTTATGCACCTGCACTCGTCCTTTTGCTTCTCTTGGTGTCTGGCGATTACTTTCATGCCGGGGTTTCTTCATTCTACCGACGCTCGCCACCCGTTCAATCATCCTGCGGTGAGCAGTTTGAGACAGTGATTGGTTAATTAACGGGGGAATGCCAGTCACGGGACTTCATACTTCAAGATATGGGTAATTCATAAATATTGGAACAGCGATGATGGTTTAATGATAATTTATCGGGGGTGTGCAAGGGAGAGGTGAGATTTATGGAGGTGCGTTCGTAGAAAATTACACCTGGAGGTTCAGCTGAAAATAGTTGAAATATTCCAAATCAACTGATTTATTATGGATAATTTTTCTGATAGCTGTCCAGTTGCTCCGATATTGTTCTTTCCTTCAACACTTTCCCGTGACGACGGCCTTTCGAACTCTCGAAGACACGGTTTTGGAGGGATTCGAAGAATATAATCTGTAGTTATGAGGATTTAAAACTGATTTACTATAGTATATTTCGATACGATTGCTCGAAAGTGTTTCCCAGACTCGTGGGATTATATCACTCGCCTTCGGCTCGTGCTATAAACCTCCCATAAACCTAAAAACACTTTTCCCGCGAGTATCGAACCTTCTTTTTCTCGCAATGTGTGGGAAGTGGGGTTTTGCGCACGGAGAGCGTGCGTAAAATGTCACTTTACACACAGCAAAATGTCACTTTACAGACGTAAAGCAATTGGAAACGAATATAAAAAGTTTATTAGCTCTGAATAAGTAAATACTGCGTAATAAATGGTATTTTGTAAAAAATAATTAAATTTTCCAAATACATTCTTTCCGGGATTTATCAATACCGTTGATCGCGATACGATTTAACATACAAACAACATGACTCATAACGGTAGGGCGTGAACAATGTTTCTTGATATCTTCCATCAGTTTTTCTTTTCCCTCACCTCGAACCCGGGGTACTAGACGATATGATCTACTGCTCCCTCCGGGTGTCCACACACAGCACATCAGCGAGTAGGCGCGATATGATTATTTGAAATTATAATGATTTTCTCTAGTCCGGTTTATTCACGGTATTGTGTTCCCGGTTAGTTCTTTGAAACTATTTAATAAAAATTAATATGAAATTTTCGGAGCGAAAAATCACTTTTTTTAATCTCACGGTTGAGGTGCTTGCGCACTAATTATTGACCATCGTCAGGGTGACCTATTTAGGGTGGTGGGATTATAACTTAATAAGGAGGCACGATTATTCCTAGTATGTCGGACCTTACTTCCAAGGCGATGAACATTCCAAGAGGACGGAGATAGTCATGATTATTCTAGAATTTGAGGGAGACCACGTCGACTTCATTATTTCTGCACCAGCTCTTCATCTCTCCCATAGTACTAAATGAAATATTTAATCTCTTCAGTAGCGAAGAGGTGAAACGCTTCGATTCTTTTCTGTCTTGAAAATTAGATTTTCATTCAAATCAATTCTCAAAGGCAACCTCCAGAATTTTCTTGGTCCTCCTAAACGAGTTATTTTTTTTCGACTGAAACCTTTGTGGCTCTTCGCTACTGATTTACATCTCATTCTGTTCTTTTTCTTTTTTTCTTCTTCTTTTTCTGTTTTAAAAATGAAATTTATTGCTGCTTATAGGATACATAGCCCCAATTGCAGAGGGGGGAGAGATGAAATACAAAAATCATACAAACTGTGCACAATAAAAGTGTGTATGAAGGTCCTACTGAAAGATCATTTGATAGATTAAAAAATCAGCATAGGGATACAGTGATAATCATCAGGCAGCAGAGATAGTGTGCAACACAAAATTTTTATCCGGTGCAAAAACTAATGGATTTTCGAGTGACTCGTAGAGAAGCGCTTTGTTGATTTATTTTGTTTAATAAATCAAAAGAGCGCATTTATTGTCATCAAAATAATTATGATCAGAATGGCCTATTTATGGTGGTTGAATTCCAACTTGATAAGGAGGCAGAATTATTCATAGTATGTCAGCGCTACCTTCGAAGACAAACATTCCCCGAGGATAGAGGTATGCGTAATTATTCAAGCATTCGAGTGAGTCTAATCCGATTTAATTATTTATTTCCTTAATTTTAAAACACTTTTTTTTTGTCTTTGTCTCTAGCAGCTCTTCATGTCTCCCATAACTTTAAATTAAATATGTTATCATTTCAGTAGCGAAGAGGTAAAACGGATCGATTCATTTTTCTTGAAAATTATGTTTTCGTTCAAGAAAAGCAACAAATAAGTGAGGACTAACTGTGATATTCCATCTTGACTAATTAAAACAGAGTTAAACTAAAATTAAGCCATGATTTGGGAACAAATTTTCTATAATTGACGTTATCTAATCATTAAGGTGAGGAGAAGGCATACATAGGTGTAAAACAAAGTAAACGTTTGTAACACTAGAGATGAATCCATAAAAATAAAAAATAATATATTTTCATTCAAATCAATTCTCAACACGACCACAAGAATTTTTTAGGCCCCCTTAAAAAACCGTTTTCTACTGAAACCGTTTTACCTCTTCGCTACCGATTTATATTTCTAGATAATTATTCAGAGTCCCACTCTCTTCTTTCTCCCATCCCCCCACCTCTACTATATTGATCCATTGAAAGTAACATTTCAAAATAAATCGAAGGAATGTAGTTCATTGGAATCAATCAATGGAACAAAATATCATTCGAAGCTATTCGATTAAGTCATTCGTTTCCATAACAACATCTCAGTTATCTCACATCGATTATAACACATTCTCCTATCACCGGACATCTTTGTGCCTCTGGTTGCGTTCCTTCTTACCTGTCGTTTTTTTTCTCTCCACCTTCTCTTAACGCCTTCTCCATCCTTACAAATTAATCTATCAGCCATTTCTTCCGTAGAAGGTTCACTGAGCACCTCTTGACTGAGATGAGTTGTATTTTTGAAAGCTAGGAGAGACAGCTAATTTTTTGTGCAGGCTATTCCTCAAACGCATTCCGTGTTCATTTTGATGTTTAAAGATTAGTCATTAGCGATATTCAGGTGACAAAATGAAAGGAGTAATTCTCACACCCAACGAAATGACGTGTTTCAATGGATTATAACTTTTTATTTGATGTAAATAAAGCATTATCACGTGTTAATTTATTCACATGTTATTAAATTTATTCAATTTCTAACGAATAAATATTTTTTTTAATCAAGGAAACCTGTTTATTTTTGGAATTATTTATTTTATGTGAATAAAGAGGAAATGAAAATCAGGCTTAAGTCATCTGAATAAATTTATTTATTTGATGCAAATGAAGATCATTTAATTCAAATAAGTCATCTCTCTGGATACACTATTCCATTCCCATATTTGGACCTCTTGGGAATCCCCCAAATAAGAATTTCCAAGCGATGACCACCAAAAATTCCCAGAATATTCAGCCGTTAGCAGCAGAATATTAAAGATTATCCCTCTAACTTTCCATTCACACGATTTTTTATTTCACATTAATATTACCATGAAAAACCCCAATGTTCCGCCCTCCTGAGCTCCACGAAGATTAAGACGTTAGAATAAAATTATAATAATTTTCCTCCCAATTCCATAAAGAAATTGCCCATCATAACTCCGCTGTCTCCACAAATTGTAAAAAAAATTGATGAATACCTTGAATCAGTTTTGTCTCAACTTCCTGTCGAAAAAATTGATTGATAAACTCGAAAAAATTAGAGAGCTAGGTTCAAATGCTGCCGACAAAAATTCTTCCTAATTGAACTGACCCATTTACGCCTCAAATTCAGAGTCAATTTTGAATAAGCAACATTCCTACAATTTCGAACTTTCCCAATCGGCAGATGTTGATCGAGAATGTAGGATAGTAGTCCCCTCTAATGAGATGTTCATTACGTCTACTGGAGGCCCATTCAAACCCCGGAGTTGTTCATCATGCGAATATTCAAGGTCATGTCCAATTGACGTCAGAAAAATAAATATTCCCCCTGCATTAGCCGACGGATTGAATGACCCACCACTCATTGAAAATTATTTATCGTTCTCTGAATATGCATTCAACTGATGGAATTGAATGTGAACAACGGATGGACATGGTGTACAGATAAAACGAATTACGGATGGCGGATTCTTCGTCAATCCAGTCACTTATTTTTTTCAAGGTCTCCAAAAAATCTGAAATGGTATATTCCGATGTAAGTGCGACCGGTTTTTTACGAGTGTAAAGTTGGAGGCTCGAGGCGAAGCCGAGGGCTGTCGATTAGACGAGTAGAAAAATACCCATCGCACACGTGTAGAACTATATTTTATGAAATTAGGTCCGATAAACTGTGATTCTAACTGAGCGAAGCGAGATTTTGGGCCCAGTGACATAAAATATTGTATATCGTGGCAATAAAAGTATTATCTTACGAATGTGATTGTAATCCCATTCTTATAAAGTCACATTCGTCAGATAATACTTTTAATATAACGCCTGATGATGTAACGGACGGTTTCGACACTGCTGATATCTTCACCTCGTGACGAAAGCGCGTTTTCGTTTGCCAGTAAACGAAAAGGCTTTTCCTTTGTTTGTAAACGAAAAAATGCACTTTTCGGCACGAGGTGAACGCAGCAGGAGTGACAAAAAAATCTGTACTTTTATATCCATTAAAACTACTCTTTGTGATTTTTTTCAGATTTTTTTAAGCATCCACGGTAGAAATAAGAGCATCCGTAGAAATTTAGAACAAAATGGATATTCGGAGAAGTTGATCTCAGAGAAAAAAAAGTTTAGAACCAAAAATTTAGGTTTTTACCTGACTTTTTAAAATTAATCCTAACAATTTCGTTTTTACGCATTTGGACCTTTGTGTTCTTCTTTGGAAAAGTAACGTGATGTGATGATTTAAGTTCAATGTTGATCAATGGAAATGAAAATAGAACGGCCGCAAGCTTTGGAGAAAAACATCATCACCGGTAATTTCTGACTTTGTCATCCGTACTAACATTTTGGCTCCATTTTTGAGGTCACCCAAGGTGATAAAAAAAATTCCAATTCTTCCCGCCAACCGTTCCGTATGAGAGTAAGAAGCTTCCAAATTGAAGTGTGGAAATTTTTTTATGCCTTTGAGTGACTTCAAAGATTGAGCCAAAATGTTAGTATTGATGATAAAGTCACTAATGACCGATGATAATTTCATTGATTGATCTTAAATTTGCATCACCATATCGCCTCAATTTGTTTAAGTAAAACAAAAAAATCGAAATGCATAAAAATGCAATTTTCAGGATAATTTTAGAATGTAAAAAAATTATTTGAACAATTCAAATAAAAACGTAAATTTTTCGTCCCGAAATTTTTTTTTCTGAGGTCAACTTCCTTAGATATCATTTTTTTTTTAATTTCATTGGATCCACTCATCTTCACCATGCTTAAAAAAATTCACAGAGAGTACTGTTAATGAATATAAAAGTACAGCTTTTTTCAGATTTTGTGGAGACCTTGAAAAAAAAAATAGGTGGCTAGATTGACGGAGAATCCGTCATATCGTGTTTCCTAATGCCTCGGAAATGTGGGTTTGGTGTCATCCACTTAGAAAACCAATCAACGCGCTTAACCTTTCGGTATCGTACTGTTGTTTTAAGCCAGAAGAGGACTCGGTGTGGCCTGGATGCCTTTTTTTTCGTGGCATACCGTTATCGTAAAATAACTTGGTACCCCTGCGCGGTCTCCTCTCCCCAGTCACTCTCTAAATGCCGGTCTTGTGAGGCGTTTGATGTGAAAAAAAATTATAGAAGAAGGAGAAGGAAGAAGGGATCAGGAAGAGTTATCGCGTATGGTTACACGCGACTGGTGAGAATAACGCCAGTCTCGTGAGGGAGCCGAGGTGAACGTGTTACATTTATTTTTCCAGTGAAGTCTTTTTTGTATCTTCGGGGGAATACGCGGGACTACCGCAAGTGCATTGAATGTCATTGGGGAGACCATTGTTGAGCGCTGAGCGTTGAGCCTTTTAGAGGAGTGAATTAATTGCGGAAACTCAACCGCATCGCAACTGCACTTCGCGGGGTTTTAAAACATCGCTGGACGAGGAAAGCAATTGGAGTCATTAGGCAGACGCGAAGAAAGTGATTTATTGATCATGGCTGGGGGAATGAGATTCAGGATGAAAACTGCCATTGTTCTTATCTTCTTCACAATTTGCTTCAATGTATGTACATTTCTTTTGTTTTTATTTGCACGGAAGGATAATTTCTTTAATACTCCGTTGCTCGCGACGCATTGTAAAAAGTTGTATAACAATCGATGAGAAGAATCTAAATAATAATAATTCGGGGTATTATTGAATAAACTCTACGAGAATTTTAAAAGTAAATATTATTGCTAAATATTAATTCCGATTCAAAGTTGAGTACACGGAGAATAAATTCTGGCAGAAATGTATGTAGTATTGATCAATCCATGATCACTAAAAAACTGGGATGTGGAACCCTAATTTTCAAGGGAAGAGCTTTAAAAATTAGAGTGCCACATCCGAATTTTTTGGTGAGCTAGTAATTATTTGCAGGTTTTAATAATCTCTGAATTTTTTTCAACAGTAGAACTTTATTTCAATAATTATTCTTCAATTTGAGGAATCGTAATCATCAGTTTTTCAGAAATTTTTATCAAAATCCTAGTAAAAAATACAATAAAACTGAACCAAACTTTAATCCAAATAGTTTAATCCAATAGTTCTGGCAATTTTGTTATTGTCTTCCACATTTTTTTTTCGTGTAAGAAATGAAGAGAACCCTCACAGGGGGAGGGGGTAAAATCGATGTTTGATTTTTATTTCAAAAACAAATTCATCAATAAGAGACCAAATGTATTATAATTTCCATGGAAAAGAAATTTTTCGACACTTAGAAAAAACTGAGAAGTGCTCATTTTGCCACTTTCACCCTCAATTACTGACAATAAAATTTTTAATGTTCCTTACAGCTTAGCACAATCCAATGTACCCTATCATTCGGGAAGCGGAAGCAGTTTCAATTGCAAAACAAAGAAACTAATACCCCGAACTTCATAAGGCTCTTAATAATGAGGCTCATATTTGGGCTCGCGAAGAGCATGGGACTTGCCGACAGACTCTCCGGATTTTTGGGAGGAATTTTTGTGCCACCAGGAGCCGACGATTACGACTACGGGGATGATTACGGCGGCCTCGATTTCGGAGGCGATGACTTATTCTAGAATAATCTAGACAATTAGGAATAATATGTGTAATAATATGTTTAGTCTATTTATTATTATTTGTAAGATATTTATCAACTTATTTATCTATTTAAAATATATGTAAAGATGTATTTAAACATGTCGAGATTGTAATTTTACCAAATTCACGAGTTTAAATACGGTTGTACAACTATCTTAAGTGCAAAATGACTTGTTCTATTTTTTATTGATGAATAATGAGAGTAACGAACTGCGGTGAAACTAATTCTGAAATCTGAAAGGGTTTACTTACTGTACATTTTGTGAAATAACTCATTGGATATTAAATTTTGTATTTATTTAAAAGATGCCATTCTTTTTACCTGCGGATTTTTCTCCCATTTTTTAATTTATCAACTCGTTTCTAGTCAAATCGACATTGCTGTTTTACAAAAGGAAGAAAAAGCATCACAATATAATGAATTACAAGCGTATAAGAGCAAATAAAAATTTGATTAAATAAATGTAGGTGCAGATAATTATACACGTGAAAATGCAATAACTAGATTGAATCAGAATGATGAATTTTATATATCACAAGTTTTAATAATAAGATCTCTTTCTGATTTCGTTATGATTTAGAGTCTTTTAAATTATCTGCTAGTCCCACCTCTAGGTGAATTGTTTTTTTTTCATAAACATGGGAAAATATTGCTCGTTAATTAATAATCGATTATCGAAATTTGAAGGTTGCAAAAGCTCTGAAATCGCTAATGGTGTCACAAGGGTGGTCGAACGCCGGACCAATGACAGACTGGCTCGAGCCGACCTAACCCAATCCTAACGTGCGCCTTATCCAATGGATGACGGCAACTCCCCTCTCTTCCCACATTCGACCAACGGAACGATACCCGGCCTTGCGTATGCCGTTTTGCTACGTCGTGACCGAAATAATGGTTTCAAACACGCCTGATTTTCAATCAACTATTGTGAAATATCTAGGCAATATTTTTCCATAATTATTTTCGTTCAGCTACGTATGGGCCATGTAGAATACATCGGTGGGTGAATAGGGAAATTATGGATAACTGAGCTCCACACGCACGAAAAAATTTAATAGAGAAATCTAACGAATTCGTTAGACAATTCTATTGAATTTCTATTGAACTTTGCCATTAGTTTTGGGCGGATTCTATTGAAATATTCTATAAAAAACAACTGAATTTGATTTTTCTATAAAACTTATTCTGTTAAGATGTTTTCTATAGAATTTCTTCGGCTCAAATTTTCTAAGTTTTTGTTATTCTTTTTTTCTTTTCATTTCATCAAGAAAATCAAACAAAAAAACTTAGAAAATTTAAGCCGAGGAAACTTTATAGAAAATATCTCAATAGAACAAGTTGTATAGAAGAATCGAATTAGCCACTTTCTTCATTCTTCTTATACACGAGATCGGGGAGGTACAAACGCCCAGTGGTGGGATTTGTACCTCCCATTTCACCGCGGGTTAACCCTCTAGCGGTCGTTGTAGCGATTTTGAAGAAATTGGCTCATTCTATTGACTTATTCTATCGTATTATAATATTTTTTATTAAACACTTCAATAGAATCAGCCAAAAACTCCCAGAAAATTCAATAGAAATCGAACAGAATTCTAGCGAATTCGCTACGTTTTACTATTAATTTTTTTCGCACGTGCGCGCAAGTTCCCCATTAGTCTCCGGGTTCTTAGAGAAGAAATGTTCCTGAGTCACTCTGGTACCTGCCAAATTGTCTAATTAACTTGAGCTGAACTAGTGGGCATGGCAGTCAGGGTTTTTATCAGCGGTTGCAACGGTAGAAATCATAATTACAATGTTTCAACACATTCTTATCATCGGGAATGGTACCGGGCACATCCTCAAGGCGCATGTACTGAGTGGGGACAGTCAGTGAATGATTCTTTGTAAACATCATCTGTGGATGTTCACGAAAATCTGATCTGGGTACTAAGAGTAGTTCACCAAGAAGACGAAGAAGCATTTCCTCATGTCGAGTGACACAGCGATATGTTTGACAACCACTTTAGGCAGCAAAGGAAAACATATATCAGAGATAAAGAAGACGATCCTACGGCCACTTATCCAATGTGAGTTATTAGTGTACCTCTAGTCGCGGTGTTGAGGAACAGAGTGACAGGCGTACTCTGTTGAATACACGCACGAAAAAATTTCTGTGATGAATTGGTAAACTAGGATAAGCGCTTTTTTTTGGAAAACGCGTTTTTGCTTCAATCGCTTACCAGCAATGTGTATTACAAATGCACTTATCCTAGTTTAGCAATCCACAGGAGATTGCATGGGATAACATGTATGAAAAAATTCCCATAGGATTTCCTATAGGAAAAAAGACCAAAAAAATCAGAAAAATCCTATAGGAAATGTTCGAATTCTCCATAGGATTTCCTATAGGATTTAGGAGATATTTTCATGCTCAGTATTTAGGGACATCGAAAATAGTAGATACCCATAAAAAAAAGTTCAATCTTCTTCTGGTGATAAGCAAGAATTTAATTATAAAAATATCAAATGCTTAAATACATGAATATTTAGTACTCTACGCCTGACGTAATACTAAAACCACTTAAAATACCATAAACTAATCTATTAAACACCATAATATTTAAATAATCTCATTCATAATCTTATTCATTCAGCCATATCATGAGGATTTAAGTTCAACATAAAGAACCTATAATTTTCTATTTATATTATATCAGATGATAGTTTTTTACGGCCTCCGTAATTTATTAATTCAAGATGACAGCGGGTTGGCCTCAGCGGTTTCAATAGGAATTTTAAAAGGAATCGTTTGATTTCTGACGGCCGCGGAGGCCACACTATCATCTCGAGTTAATGCTCCCCTATTATTTTTTTTTACCATTTGACCCGAAAATCAACCTCTGACTTTTCAGTCTAATTGGTCTCACAATCGAATGAAGGATTTTTAAAGTGATATTTGCCGCAACTAATAGGATTCAGAGGCCTCTGACTTCGGGGGGTCTAGGACTACACAATGAATAGATAATGACAATGATTATGATAATGATAATGACTTGTATTATTTATAATTCATAATTTGCAGTGGCGGTGAAAGCTATTGAGCAGGAGCATATCGAGGATGGAATTCTTGACAGATTATCCGAAAAGTACAACTTGCCACAGGAAAAAGTCGATGAGTGGTATTCGGCAGTACTCACGATTTTCAGGACTCACCTGCGATCTGCCAATAGTCCTATAAAGACTGCTGATTTTAAAGAATGTCTACAAGAATTGAAGTAAATTCCACTTCATGACAATGATTTTTTTATGATATTCAAGTGATTTCCACAGTTTTCGAGATTTGAAATCGTCAAATTCGTCTATTAAGTATTAAAATTTAAATTTCACAAGCTATTTTTAAAACATTTTCTTCTTATAAACAATTGATGGTAAATTGTTTACGCTTTCGGGGACGATTTCGAAGACAAATATTCTTTAGGATGCAAAATGAATGTTCATAAATTATTCATAAAAATGTCATGATCTTTTAAAAACTTTCTTTAAGAAATTCTATTGGAATTCTATTGGAAATTATGTGTTGAAATTATTATCCTATTGATATTTAACAAGAAAAAGTGCATAAATATTGATTTTTTTACATCAATTATCCTGTTGAGATTTCCTCAATAGAATTTTAATCAATTCTAATAGAACTCCGACGGTTTAAACTGGAGAATCAAGTTCAGGTTTTCAAAATACGAAATGATTGCACAATCAACGAAAAAAATCTAAAGAACTTGGATATCCTCACTATTCCCTGATTGGATCTAAAGTCCCTTTCATTTTTCCTTCTTTACAGATTTGAGAATAGTTGCATTGAAGACTTGTGTGCAGTTTTGTATGGGCACAAACGACCCGCCCTCATCCAAGGTCTAACGGAGAGAACTAAATTTTTCCCAACGTTGAAGTCGTGTCGCTGGAGAATCGATATCACGATATCTTCCAGGTAATTTCTCTGAGAATAAACGACAATAATTCAACGTGATTGGGGAGTTATTTACCCTCTTCCCTTTTGAATTACATCCAAATATAATTTTCCAATGTTTCAGTTACCTCTCACGAGTGCTGGAACCCACAATTCTGATGGAGTGGACGCTGAGTACAGGACAGCGATACATGTTCGAATTGAGTATGGCTAAATTCCATTTACTGAGGCATACAATCGCGAGTTTGCTCCTAAGAATGCAAGAACTCGAGAATACGACTTCATCAAGAGCCATTCCACTCAGTTAGTAATTTCCTACAGACTTTATACGATAAAAAAATTAATCCTAAAACAAAATATATTTCTAATAAAAAAATCACGAATTAATCACGATTTACAATTAATCGTCTTAGTCCTCTATTACCATATTGTTTTCGTTTTTCATGGGTTCTTTCTTTCTAATTTTTGCTAAATTTCGGGATAGAAATGAAGAAACGATGACTCATGATACACTTTTGAATAAAATTTTTTACTTTTGAATTTGGAATAAAAATTCCCAAAAAAGCATTTCGTGTCAGAATTGTAATGGTGTAATGTTTATCCAAATCATATTTTTATGCTGATCATATTAAAAACATGATTTATTATCATCCATTAAGTAACAATATAAAACATCAGTCAAACCTAGCTTAGTGAATCACATTTTGTAACAGCAGAAGCAGTAGAATTGAAGCAGTCAAATTGAAACTAAATACTGTATTCTTAGAAAGCCAAAGCTATATTATCACTATCGAAGTAGTGAAATATGATAAGTCATCTTAAATTTACCCATGACTAATGTATAAAATCCTGTTTTTTCTTCCGGATGTCGTCTTTAATTAGTGTTATCCATCGAAATCAATTGGAACTTGATCTGTGATATACTTTCCGAGACATTCATATTTTTCCGAAAATTCATTCTTCGACGATCGACCGTTCCCCAGAAAAAAAAAATTTGTTTAAATTCATTTAATCGTGATTAGAAAAAAAATGTCATCTGTTCTATTGATCCAGTTCAATTATGATGGAAATAGCATTTCTTACGTTAGACCCTTGCGCATATGCGGTTATTCCTAATGATTCAGAGATTATTCTAGTCGATATCCTCACGAAAAATTCCCGCAAAAATATCGATAATTTACGAGCAAAACTAGCTGTTGTGAAACGAAACATAAGCAATCACCCACTTATTTTTCACGTCTTCCATTAAAAAGTCCAAGAAAACGAGTGGCTAATTGCCTTTTTTTCGCTTCAGCATAGTTATTTTTGTTAATAAATTATCAAAGTGCTTCCGAGTGGACATGATTTGTGATGGCGACGATTAACATAATCTATGAATCATCGTGGGCTGCATAAACAAGGGTCTGACGTAAAAAACCGCTATTTCCAGGCTGTCATTCAAGAATGAATGCTATATTCACCATCTTAGAACTCGGTCAAGAGGGCACTGAAACAATTTTTTGATTTATGATCGAATCGATTTGAATATTTATTTTCTGAGGGATCGGTGGAATATTATTCATTAAAGTCATTGAATCATTAAATTCATTAAAATTATTCGGAAAAATCACGAAATTTCCGATTTTACTGAACATTCACTGACATTCCGAATAGTCAATGAACATGAATATTCAATGCCAAATTACGCTGCATTGTCAATCAATTGAAAAATCTAAAATATATTTATTAGAATTCTTCTGATTTCTACTAATTGTCAGCAAATAATTAAACTAAAATTAAGAGTTTCTCTTGATTTCCCCATGAAATTTTGAATTTTGATCGGCGAAATTCCTCGAAATTCCCGTGCATGTAAAACCTGCCAAAGAATTCCCAAAAGTCTCCCGAAAATATCGTCCAAATTTTTTCAACAGCGTACCACCGCCTCAGATCTCCCCATTTCTTCAATTAACTTCAATACTAAGTCCAAAAAAATAAAAATTAAGAACAAAGTTTCAAAAATTGAAATTTCATGGACAGTCAACCAATAAAATTTTCAGGAGGGTGGCATTGAATGTAATTAGGCCGGAAAAATCATGAAATTTCTGATTTCACTGAAAATTTGCTGAAGTTCCGAACAGTCAATGAAGATGAACAGTCAATGCCAAATTACGCTGAATTGTCAGACAATTGAAAAATTAAAAATATATCTCCTAGAATTTTCCTGATTTCTATTCATCGTCAGCGAAAAATGAAACTAAAATTACCAGTCCTCATTGATTTCCCATAAAATTTTGAATTTTGACCAACGAAATTCCTTAAAATTTCCGTGCATCTAAAACCTCCCAAAAATTCCAAAAAGTCTCCCGCAAATATCCTCCGAAATATTTTTTTTTGTGTACCACATCCTCGAATCGTCCCCTCCCTTCAGTCAACTTCTTCAATAGTAGGCCCATCACTCCCGCGTCCCCCAGAGCCCTCCGCCGCTCGATGCAGTTTCACCATGATCGGCGAGCACTGCGCCTGCAGCGTCTCCAGCTTGTGCTGGCACTCCTCCCTCTCCGCGAGAGAGTTCCCCTCCAGCCACTTGACCGTATCCTCGCACATCTCCAAAACCTTCCGCCTGTCGCTATCAGAGAGCCTCCCCCCGCTGTCCTCCACCGCCTGCTTCACCGAGTAAACATAAGCCTCAAGTTTATTCTTGGTAGCCACGCGTTCCCTCTGCCTCTGGTCCTCCTCCCTGTACCTCTCAGCGTCCCTCAGCATCTTGTCAATCTCCGCGCGACTGAGTCGGCCCTTGTCATTCCTGATAGTGACATCCCTCGACCGCCCACTCCCGGTGTCTTTGGCCGTCACGTGGAGAATTCCATTGGCATCGAGATCAAAAGTCACTTCGATCTTGGGGACTCCTCTGGGGGCGGGCGCAATCCCAGACAACTCGAAGGTCCCCAGTAGATTATTGTCCTTCGTCATGGCCCTCTCCCCCTCGAACACTTGAACCGCGACCCCAGGCTGATTATCAGAATAAGTCGTGAAGACCTGCATCTGTTTACACGGAATCCTCGCGTTTCGCTCGATCAGAGTCGTCATCACGCCCCCGGCCGTCTCAATCCCGAGAGACAGCGGGGCCACGTCGACCAGAAGAACATCCTGAAGAGCAGAACTGGTGTTGCCAGCCCCAGTCAAAATCGCCGCCTGGACAGCAGCTCCGTACGCAACCGCCTCATCCGGATTGATCGACAAATTCAGTTGTTTTCCGTTGAAAAACCCCTGCAGCAGCGACTGGATCTTCGGGATCCTGGTGGAGCCCCCCACCAGGACGATATCGTTGACGGTCTTCTTGTCCATCTTGGCGTCGTTCAGGGCCTTCTCCACGGGCTCCAGCGTCGCTCGAAAAAGATCGGAACAGAGCTCCTCGAAGCGCGCTCTCGAGATCTTCGTGTAGAAGTCGATGCCCTCGTAGAGCGCGTCGATCTCCAGCGAGGCCTCGGTGCTCGAGGAGAGGGTTCGTTTCGCGCGTTCCGCAGCGGTCCTGAGTCTCCTCAAGGCTCTGGGGTTCTTCGTCAGGTCCTTCTTGTACTTCCGATCGAATTCCTGCGCGAAATGACGGACCAGTCTCGAGTCGAAGTCCTCTCCCCCGAGGTGGGTGTCACCGGCTGTTGCTTTCACTTCGAACAACGATCCCTCGTCGATTGAGAGAATCGACACGTCGAACGTGCCGCCCCCCAGGTCGAAGATCAGAATGTTCTTCTCGCCCTTCAGGTTCTTATCGAGACCTGTAAGGATACTACACTGTTACACGGAGAGAAATATTTAAGAAAAATTACCAAACATTTCACGTAATCCGCAAGCGAGAATCGTTTTCAGTGAATTTCTATAGGAATATAAGAGAATAAATCTCAAACGTTCAGTAAATTTTCGGGTCTGTCACCGAAAAAATACGAAAAAGTCACGTAATTTTTCTGGAAGTTGTAAAATCTAACAGAAACTTCAAGACTTATTATGCCTCAGAACATGAAAATTCTTGGATGTTTAAGAATGTTTACGAAAAGTTCCGGAAAAATTACGGAACGTGTTGTTAAAATCTCCCCCTCACGGTGACTCATGGCTAGCCGTGAGACGTCGGACGGATGAGTAATTTTTACGGAACAGATCGTAGAATTTACGTGACGATTGACACTTTTTATTGAATTTTACTTCGCTCCCAGATTACGTTTCGAAACGTAATTTTTACTTTCTTGTCTTTTTTCTGGTAATTTTTATTGAATATTTCTCTCCGTGTAGAAAATTACTCGTAAAAGTTTTGGATTTCGAAGAATTTCTCCTCAGTAATACTATGGAAATTCGTATACATGAAAGAACATATTGATTCCAATCTACTTAAATATTAACGCGATGAATCATATAAAATCTATCGAACTATCAAGGGACGCGGGGCGCGGCTCCGATCTCGTCTTATTATTATAATAAAAAGATGTCACACGAATTTCTCCTCAGTAATACTATAGAAATTCGTATACGTGAACAAACATATTGATTCCAATCTACTTAAATGCATTGAGAGAAAAATTTTCTAATATGTAGACCATATTTACTTGAGAGAAGTAAATTATTTTCAATGGTTTAAATCTCAGAATGATTGCGGTTCACAGAACTCGAATGAATTCTCATGTATCACTATCGTTGCGCATTATATCATGAATATATTACATATCGAAATATTGCAACTGCATAACAAAAAAATCATGAAAACAATAGATACGTGAAGCTTGACGGTTCTTCTACGCGATTTGAGTGAGTTCATTTGCGACAATATCGTGAGTTCAAGAATATTTTAATGGATGAGACCTTTCTCCGGCCACGTGAGTTGAGATGCCTACACGGAGAGAAATGTTTCGTAAAAATTACGGAACTCACAATTCACTCACCGATTACGGAATCGACTCACAAAATTTAAGTGGCGGTATCCTAATTTTTCACAGGAGATTCAGATCAAAATTACGAAACGCTCCGGAAAAATTCCGTGACAGTTCCGTAAAATTTCCTACAACCACATTTCGCTCCGGAATTACGGAAAAGATACGTAATTTTCATTGAATATTTCTCTCTGTGTGGGAGAATTAAACAATTGAAGCAAACTTACTTGTCTCAAGAAAATATGTTTCAGATATTAGAATTTTTTTTCTCAGTGTATTAACGTGATGAATCATATAAAATCTATCGAATTGCGCCTCCGATCTCGTAACAAAAAAAATCAACAGACAATAATCAACAGACCGTAAGCTAGAGCCGCTGCGGTCGGTTCGTTTATGATCCGTAGGACATTGAGTCCTGCGATGGCCCCCGCGTCCTTCGTCGCCTGACGCTGGGAATCATTAAAATACGCTGGAACTGTTATCACGGCGTCTCGGACTTTGGATCCGAGAAATGCCTCAGCCGTCTCCCTCATCTTGATCAGGATCATCGAACTTATCTCCTCGGGGGCGAAGACTTTCCTCTCGCCTTTGAATTCCACCTGGATCTTCGGCTTTCCCCCCTCGTTTATCACTGCAAATGGCCAGTGCTTCAGGTCCTGCTGCACCTTTGCGTCATCGTAACGACGACCGATGAGTCGTTTGGCATCGAACACTGTGTTGGTGGGATTCATGGCAACTTGATTCTTGGCAGAATCGCCGATCAATCTCTCTGTGTCGGTGAAGGCCACGTATGATGGTGTCGTTCTATTTCCTTGATCGTTGGCGATTATCTCGACTTTTCCGTGCTGCCACACTCCCACGCAGGAGTAGGTCGTACCCAGGTCTATTCCTACCGCCGGCATCTTTCGATTATTGTTTGGGAGCTTTAGTTGTGGGAGTAGTTGATTCGGAGGTGGGACTATTCCATGGAAATCCTGTAGAAAAAGGTTCTCAAATGGATGAAATGATTAATTAATGGTACTTTTTAGTTATTTCTGCTTCTAAAGGAGAAATTTAATAGATTGGGATCGCGCATGAGAAAATTCAACAGAAACTTAGCGAATTCGCTAGAAAATTCTATTCAAATTCTCTAATTCTATTGGGATTCTACTAGAATTCTAGGGAATTCTCGTTAAAATTCTATTTGTTTTTTGCGCTGCACGGAGAGAAATATTCAATAAAAATGACGTATCTTTCCCGTAATTCCAGAGCGAAATGTGGTTGTAGGAAATGTTACGAAACTGTCACGTAATTTTTACCTGAAATCACAGTATTTTTCCAGAGCGTTCCGTAATTTTTACCTGAATCTCCTGTGAAAAATTACGATACCGTCACTTAAATTTTCTGAGTCGATTCCGTAATCGGTGAGCGAGCTGTGAGTTCCGTAATTTTTACTGGACATTTCTCTCCGTGTGATTCTATGAGATATTTGATAGGAAAAAGTCAGTAGATTTCAATTTTTCGAATGGAGCTCTTAATTATTGCAGATATTGTCGTTCATTCCGCACGATATTTTATGCACAACTATCCTCTTTATTCATTCTCTAATTGCGTGCACATAAATAACTACACGTATTATTTTTGTGAACGTTTTTGACACAGGTGTGAACAACTGATATTCGTTCCTCATGTGTAAAGAAATTAAGTACAACTTTTTTGCAGAACATTTATCATTTGTCATGTGCATCCAGCAGAGTGACACTGTGTACAACTTGAGACTTCAATATTTTGTGATTGAATTTAATGTGGACATTGAAAATTATAATGCGCTCGTCTCATTCGATCTTCACATTACGCACAAACCTAAATGTATACAATTCTTACGGGCATGAATCATACTGTCTTTAATTAGAAAGGCGAATGCAATAGCATTGCCTATTTTATTTCACTCTTCGAATGAAGTTTCTAAATAGTTGGAATTTAATTAATTCTTGTCTCGTAATGTCATTGTGACATTCGATCATTGCAATAGTTTTAATCATTCATCAATGATTGTAGTTTTATGTCAAATAATGAAATGAACAAAATTTCAAGAAATTGGCATCAATGATTCATTGTAATGCTACACTTTTTGAAAAAATCATTTCAAGTTTATCATCATCACTGATTAAATACCAATTATTTTTGCTTTCAAACTGGAATAGCGTAAAAAATACTATTTCATTCAATTAGAGCGATAAATGAAATGATATTATCCATCTTGTTTCACGTTTTGAATGAAATTTTAAAATAATCGGGATTTATTTCATGTTTATCTCGTAATGTCGAATGAAATTCAGTCATTGCAGTAGTTTTGGAGTAATTATCATCAATGTTTGTTATTTTATTTCAAATAATGACATGAAACTATTTCAAATGATCACCTATCCATTGGAAATAGTATTTACCTCTGGATCAGAATATCTCAAATACTATTTTAGTCTCACTTAATAACTGCGAAGGAACGAATGGTCTTGAATACTCTAATTAGTAGAGCGAATATTTACTGTTTTACCCAGCTATGATGCAGTTCGATCACTTGTGCGTAATAACAGAATTACGTAAAACGGGTGATGAGGTGTGCCTCAACGCAGTTGACACTTTGAGAAGTTTTTGAATACTGACGAAGCGCGTGGGCCGGCCGGTATTTATATGGTATCGACCAATCAGGGAACAAATGCGAATTGGGGGGAACCGACGACGACTGAATTTTGCGCGAAACCCTTTATCTCGTGGATCCGAGAGTACGTACTTTATTCGGGTTGAATGGGATTTTTGTTTTTCGGGGAAAATGGGAGTGGCAGGTGTTTTTTCCCGGTTTTATTCCGCGACGAGAAGATTCGGCGGTATTTGGGAGGGATAGGAGGGGAGGACGGCATTGGCAAGTTTATCTAGTATTTTTAGGCTCAGTAATATTAATACTTCCGTGGTGAATGCTGTCGGAGGGATGAGGGTTTGGGTGCGGGGGGTTGCATGCGGCGAGCGCTTTCAGCGGGGATCAAGGTCGGGAGTAATGGGGACTGAACACGCAATGAGGGGAATCGATTGAAGGAGGGAGGAAGTCGATTTTGCTTGGATATTTCTAGAATTTTTGGCGACTTTAAGGGATATCCTTAGACAACCGGTTTTTCTAACGATTTTCCCCATGTTTTTCGAAGATAATGTTTTGTAAAAATTATAACAAACTGTACGACACAGTTTAGATCATCTCTCTATTTTATAAAAATCCAAATCGACTTCTGGTGATGAAAATTTGGTACTCGAAATTAAGACTGCAAAAATAAAGGTCACAAGGGTTAAAATAAGGGTCAAGAGGATCAGAATAAGGGCCAGGCGGGTCAATTTAAGGATCATATGGATCCAATGAAGGGTCATAAGGGTCACAAGTTGAAGGGTCATAATGAGGGTCATATTAAAGATCCAAGTAAGGGTCACATTAATGTTCACAAGTTAGATTAAGGCTTCAAGTAAGGGTCATGAGGATCAGAAACTAAGGATCACAAGGGTCAAAATGGAATGAGGGTCACGAGGCTCACATTAAGCTTCACAAGGGTCAAATGAAGGGTCATATTAAAGATCCAAATAAGGGTCACATTAATGATCACAAGTCAGATTAAGGGTTCAAGTAAGGGCCACGGGGGGCAGAAACTAAAGTTCACAAGGGTCAAAATAGAATGAGGGTCACGAGGCTCAGATTAAGGGTCACAAGGGTTAGAATAAGGATCATTGGAGTCATATGGGGGTTGACCAGCGGAGCGAGCAATGGTAGCCCCTTAGTAAATAATGAAATGACGACATTTAACAACTTCGCTACAGGATTAAATCAAAAGGGGATGTTCAAATTAATTAAAACCATTATATCTTGTGAAATTACCAACTTTATTCAACTTTGCAATTCTCTGACTTACGCATCAACTCTTGTGACAATAGAGATCGATAAATCCTCACGTTTCTGAATAACAAACTTGTAATTTAATGAAACCATGATGAAAATGTTACCAAATGAGGTACATGATGAAGAATACCTCTCCAGTATGTATGAATTTATTATCAAACAAAGCGTGTGAATTAATCTTCGCGAGTACAACGGTGTAAAAAATTAGGGAGGGCAATTCGTTGAGTGACTGTGACTTTACGACTCGTCGTCGCTGTTGTGGTGGCCTGCTGGTGGTTTCGGTCCACCTGCACGTTTCGCCATTATTATTTGATCGACCTTCAGGATGGTGCAGGCAGCATTGACTGCGTATTTCAAGCCCCACTGCTTTACTAAGAATGCATCCAAAATTCCAGCTTTTGCTGCATCGTGTACTGCAGCTCCAGCGCCCTAAAACATTATACAACATGTTGAAAATTATACGAAAAACGTCTTGATAATTTTTTTTTTACAAGGATCCACTTAAATTTTGAGTTTCTCTAATAATTTGAACATTAAAAATCATACGAAGCATTATCATTCCATTATTCACTGTTAACAGTTTTTCATTGAAATTTTCAGTACATTCCTTGGAAATTTTCGTCGCATTATAGTTTTGCGGGAATGTCAAGGAATTTTGCCATTAAAATTTCAAAATTTTATGGAAAAATCTATGGAATCTGTAAATTTCAGGTCAATTATTCGATGGAAATCAGTAGAAATAAAAATACATTGTTGAATTTCCAATTATTTAAAGAATTTTGATTAAAAGATCAAGTAAATTAGAGAATTCTCGTCTTCCTGCTGATCAAAATTTTTTAATTTCATTAAATTTTCACTAAATACCTTAAATTTCATCACTCCTGAAATTCTAATTTTTCTCTAACAATGTTGTATTCTTTCAAGTCATAAACAACAGAAAAATCATTAACAAATCCTTGAGAAATTGATTAATGAATTAGTCATGATTTGCAGCACCTGCCATAATTTAAAAATCACAAAGTGATTTTAAACAACTAAAAGTGCTTGCAAAGCTGATAATTACCTCAATATCAAACCCAAAAGTCTTATTTCCTTCCTTATGAGCAGCATAAAGTTTAGAAACCAGCTCAGAAGCCCTGTTCCCAGTGTTGTCAGCAAGAGTCTTAGGGAAGACCTCTAAGGCAGTTGCGAATTTCCTCACTGCGTACTGTTCCAACCCAGGACGGGTGTCGGCGTAGGCAGCGATTTGTGCGGCCAATTCAATCTCGGTAGCTCCTGCTCCTGCCACGAATCTCCCGTCCCTGGTGACGGCCTTGAATGTGTTGACACCGTCGTCAATGCAACGCTCAATGTCGTCCATGTAGTTCTCTGTTGAGCCACGAACGACGATTGTGCTGATCTTGCTGTCTTTTCCATCGAGCCTGAATACTACGACAGCAGTATCTCCAAGCTCGTCAGTGTGGACTGAGTCGGCGTAACCTAGTTCTTCTTGAGTTGGCGGAATCTGAAGGGAATGCAATGACATTGAATGATTTTTCATCTTATCTTTGAAAGAAAATAATCGTGGAAAGGGTATTTTTCCACGATTATATATTAAAAGATTCAAAATTCAATAGCAAAGGTGCAAAAGTTCAAAGAATTTGAGTTGAATTAAAGATCAATTCGTTATAAATAACTTTGAATTTAAACTAAATAGTGAAATTTTCCTGAAGTCGTTTACTGCATAATCTATTTGTAAGACAATTTTACAAGAACTTCAAATGGAATTGACTCATCTCAAAATACTTTTTGTGTGCGAATTGTTAGAGACTACAAAGTTTTCTGATATTGTCCAATTTCATCAAAATTTCCTAATTCAATAACAAATTAGTCTAATGAAATTAGTTGACTTGACTTTCAGACAAGTTCTGCATGAACTGAACTGATGATTTAAGAAAACAGTTGAATTTTCCTCTTAAGTTAATGAATATTTTCCTAGGAAAAAAGCTCTTCAATTAAAATTCCCCCACTCCATTCTACAACTTCACTACTGACCTCACACTTTACAGAATAATTTCCTACTCGTCAATATTAATTCATATAAAATACAGTAAAAAATGATTTACCAATTTCGTGAGTGCAACAGCTCCAACAGCTTTGCACAACCTCCTGACATCGAATTTGCTTGGAATGCGGACAGCCATGAGATTGTATTTGTTAACGAAATGCAGTGCCATGTCTCCGAATTTGGCCCCAGAAACAACGACTTTAGCTCCCGAATCGGCAATAGCCTTGATCTGTCCCTCCAAGAGTGACTCCTCGCCCCTGGAGAAGTCGAGAAGCTCCTTGGCGCTCTTGATGAGGACAGTTCCCTTGGTCTCAGTGGTGGAGGTATCGATGGGGCACGTGTAGACAGCAATCTTAGCCTTCTCCTGCTTCGTCACGTCTCCCTCGACATCGCGCTTGAAGACCATCCCCTGAATCACCTGGGACGCGTGAATCCCAGACCCCAGGATCTTGCAGACTCGTACGTTGTCAACGTTGAAGGTGGTGTTCTCAGGGAGGATGGAGATGCAGGCTTGACTGACCAGGGATGACAACAGCTCCTCGTTTCCGTACTGCTTGCTCATTATCGAGGACTTCATCACTGCTTTCACCTCTTCCACGTTCTTCACGTCTTTGATCTCGTGGATTACGAGGGTTGAGAGGATCTCAACAGCTTTTTCTAGAGCTACTTCGTAACCAATCACCACTTCTGATGTCGTAATACCCTGGAATCATGCAAGAATATTCACTATTGAATTACATTTTTGAAAATTTTTATAGTTCCACTGAAATTTCAGAGAATTTCATCATTGAATATTCAAAATTTTATGGAAGTGGCAATGGAAATAAATTTCAGTTCAACTATTCCACGAAAATGACTAAAAATCAGAAAAACTTTTATTAAAAATATAGAATTATAATTTCTTTTTTTATAATCATGAAATTATGAAAAATATAAAAATATAAAATTTCTATTTGGTACTAAATATTCGTGTTTTGAGAAAAAATTTAAGTAAGTAAGAGAATTTTCGTCATTCTGTTGCTAAAAAATGTGGAAGTTCATTGAATTGTCAGTGAAATCTTAAATTTCATTTTTTTAACAATGTGGTTCTACTCAATTGACAAAATAATAATTTCCAAAAAAGAATACCTTCACAAAAAGTTATAACCCATAATTTCCTGTGAAAAACGTTTCTGAATAAAACCATTCACACCGAGATAATTCGAAAATAGAAGTGGGCAACACAAATGCAAATGGATTTAATTTTATTCCCGTACTCACAAGACGGAGAAGTTCATCAGCAGCCTCCAGCAGGGCCCCACAGAACATGATGACAAAATTCGTGCCATCGCCGACCTCAGCCTCCTGCATCTGCGACGCCATGACCATCAGCTTGGCAGCCGGATGCTCGACATCCAGCTCCCTGATGATGGTCCCAGCATCGCTGGTGACGAACAGTTTCTCGATGTGATTAATCACCATTTTGTTCATGCCATTGGGTCCATACGCAGTGCGCACGGTCTGAGCGAACTGTTTGCATGCTGCAATATTCCTGTATACTGCTTCCTCAAGACCAGAGAAGTACTGCAAATCATGAAAGTGGAATAATTATTACATGCAATTAATGATGCAATTGATGATATGTACAATCATGTTTCAGTGATAATATTGATATAAAATCATGATGATCCCGTAATTTTCATTGACAATTGACAATTCGACTATCCCAAATTTTTCCAGAAGAATAATTCCAAACAAGAAACTAATGAATTCAGTTTCAATTTAGGATGATCAAGACTCGAGTCTTAATAATCCTAAAGAAGAGTAACCCCTTCTTTAATCTAAAATAATAATTGAAGGTGAAAATTCCCCTCAAAAAACCTCAAATAATTCCACAAATTAATATCCAAAATACCCACACGTGACGCCCGGTGCTCCAAGACCATGTAAACCCATTCCTCCCCAACAATAATTATCTCCAATAATCAAAACCCCATAACTGTCACGTGCACCAAATAATCTCGTCTACCCCAAACCCCCCCGAATAATCCCCGACGAAAAACCCCCAAAAGCACCTTCAATTTCCTTACGATCATGAGTCTTCATGTTGCCCATAAAAGGCAATATATAGACATGACGTTCATGCCCAGCGCGTTGATTCCAACCGGCCCCAATAACCCCCAAGGCCCCCGAACCTCCAAGAAACCCCCGAATTACCATCCAAAATACTCACCCGCGATCCCTCCTTCATCATCGAGGCCATGCCGGGTGCTTTCGGTACGTGTAAAGCCATTTTTTAATAATAATTAACCACTGTCACATGTGTCGAGTCCAAAATCACTCGAACAGAGTACCCCGAAGTGAGCCGTCCACGAGTCCGTCCCAGCGTAAAGGCGAGTCCCCACAGAAAGCCAACTTCACACCGGAATCCCCCCAACTCCATTCTACAATCATCCGTTTGTTTTTCGGAGCATTCCACCCAATCCACCCTCGAATAGACTCATCACGATACGTCAAGAACATTCTGCATCACCAGAGTAAAAATAGCTCCACCAAAAGTGTTTCCTTCAAGTGTTTCCTGAGTTGAATTGAATCTCGAGTCGAGTACAAGTGCAAAACCCAGAGTTTTGTGCTCCAAAACCGCATAACTCAGTGCCTGTGAATAATTCTCGTTGAAGCCCCAGTAGGGCTGTGTGTTTCCTGTTCAAGTGTTAAGGCCACGCCCGCAAAATAGGTCTGTCAGACACAGCGGTTATGGACATGGTGATCACAAATTTGCAACAACAGCGTCAAGTGACCGAGCAGCTGAGGCGTGAGGCCGCTATCAAGCGCATCACCGTCAGCAAGGCTGTGGAGGACATCATGAAGTACATCACTGAGCATGAGCAGGAGGACTGCCTGCTCGTTGGGTTCTCGTCACAGAAGTCCAATCCCTTCAGGGAGAAGAGCTCCTGCATCGTTCTCTAACGAAGACTCAGGGTTCGTCTGCTATCAGATGCTCGTGCTCTGCGATTTACCTGAGGGCTTTGATAGCGTGGGTGGACTTCATCGCATCCTGGAGGGTCGTCCTAGGGTTAAGGATATATTGTCGTTGCCAAAATGTCTAATATCGATTTAATCATTTTAGAAGTTCATTGTGATGAAGAATGATTATTCATTTTATTGAGTATGTATTTATTTTGTCTCGAGTCAATTTATCAATGTTTCATTAGCAAATTGTTCAATCACACTGTTAAAAATTTTCGTGTTTAATTTCTTGTGAAATTTCAGGGAATCTTGTATTGAGAAATGATATTCCATTGATTTTCGGTTCGAATGAGCTGAAAATCAATGAAATAACTGATTTTTCAGGTGAATTATTCCGTGAAAATTCATAAAAATTAGGGAAATTCAGGGAAAATTTAAAATTCATGTCATTTTGTTCCTGAAAATTCAGGAATTCCATGAATTTTACCTACAACTTGGAATTTCATAACTACATATCCCCTAAATCTCATTTAATGTCACTCTCATGACAATTACTATCATATTTTCCATGAAATTTCAACAAATTTCTAACAGTGCATCATCGATGTGCAATTATCAGATCAATGGTTGATGGAAATGTTTAGGTATTCGTTCGTGCGATTCATTTGATCGCCCTTTGATTCGAATAATTTGATTGTTCATTGCGACTTCGTAATTAATGTCACTGAGGCAAGTTTGCGGTTTGGTTCATTAGTATAGATGGATGGATACAATCTAGTTAACGACCAATGTACGTAAATGTTTGCATTGTCTATTCGGTACGTTTGTGTGACCTGCTGCTTCAAATGTCGATACCTGAATCAAATATCACTCTTCCAATATTCGTAATGGGTGCGGAAATGCAAATTCTGATGGTGATTAAAGGCTCTTGGGGCTCGTTGAGGATTAATCGGGGTATTGTTGATTTTAAGGATCATTGGGGCTTTTGTTGGCAGTGAAAATAGCGTTGAAATAGCCTAGCAATATTTTTCTAATCGATTTTTTCGGGGAATACTGGGGAATATCAAGACTGAATTGGGGATTTTTTCTCGCACATCAACAAACCGCACCCAAACCTGTCTAGAGTTTATTGATGTTCCTATATGAATGTTTATTGGATTCAGAGAGATGGAAAGTGCACTTTTATCTGATGTCGCATATGGAAAAATTGATTGAACACGATGAATAAAGAATTGAGTGTATAAATGTACGTCTGTGGATTTATTTATCATTCCTGGGTAACTGGACTGTTAACTAGATATTTTAGGATTTCAAGGTCTGTGTGTATTATTTTTCCAACGTAATTTTAATTTTTTTCATTTTTACTTTACATTAATTTTGTTTTGGCAAAAAAATTTTTATTCGAAATAATGTACTCATTCTCTTTTATTAATTCACGACAGAAATGTAAATCATTGCATATATCCAATGTTTATCTTTAGCGCGTGTGTTACTCCAAGACATCCCATAAAATACTCCTAATAATAATAATATATAATATAATATTGTTTAAATGTCATTCAGTTTTCATAGTGCTGGAATCCACAGAAATTATGATTTTAGAATTTTAAAAAAGTAGAATAAAAACTTAAAATTTTTGCCATGAATTGATAAACTAGGGTGAGTAAATTTTTTTCAAAAAGTTTTAGTTTCGCCAAATCGCATTTTCGAAAAAATGCAGTTATCCTATTTTACCAATTTACCACAGATTTTCAAAGAGCGTTTTTGAAGGGAAAATTCATCTAACAGAGAGGAAATTGCAAATTTTATTATCGAAAATCTTCTGGAAAAAATTATCAATAAAGATTTAAAATTCAAATTGATATTCTGATGGAAAATTATGAACAGCCAGGCGTCCAGGGCTTTTAATTTCCAATTTATTTCCGATTTAAATAGACGCAAAATTCAATTTCCCTGATGAACTTCAAAAGTGAAGCTATTACATTCGACGCATGTGGAAAGTTTAATTTTACTGAATTTTCAACGTAACGTCACAGTGGGACAAACTACAACGCATTTGTCAATTATTTCCATCTTTCAAAAAATGACTTCTTCCTTAACATTCTCGTCCTGTAAAAACATAATGAAAATTCTATAAACTTTTAGAAAACTCATTTTTTTGCCATGAACACCATTTTTTGTGAAATTTGAAAAATCCATCACTTTGTGGTCAATTTCCTCCAAAAATTTTCATTTATCATTAAAATTTTCGTAAATTTTGTCCAGCTGTTCAAAATGTATCAGTTAAAAAATCGAAATGGAAAATCTATTCCACCTTTAAACTTCAAATAACGTCATAATCACAAATTAGGGTCAAATGTGGCTTCCATTCAACTCCAGATGTTAGCAAGTATTTCACTAAAAAAGGGCTGAACTACCTGCATTAGCCCTAAATATCCCTAATTTTTCACCAATGCACCTAAAAAAATAGCTGGCAATTTTCCCTGTCACCATCCATTACCAAGCTAAACGCAATCCCGCCTTCTCCCCAATAATTCACGTTCATTTCTCAACCAGCATTCCAGGGTAGAAATAAAGAACACATTTTTACTCAAGAGTTACATTTTTTATTAATTATACTACAAAGGTGGAAAAACGATATAATAACTCAAATGAGACCATGTATCACAGTCATCAGAAAAGGCATTTTCTTCTATCAATCATAAATCCAATGGAGTAATTTAGGGTATTTTCACCAATAAGTTTGATAATTCAAAAAATATTTGAAATGTAAAAACGAAGGAGAAAAAAAAATTGACAGATTGTGACACATAATGCCGCACGGGCATTCTCACAGAAACAACTTAAGTACAAAAATAAAAACTCAGAACAACGAGCCTTCAGGAACTGGGAGGAAAATAATGCGAAAACAATGCCCCACCTCAACAACGACTGTGTTATCATTAATATTCCTTTCCTGCATCATCAATAAACTAAACTAACTATTTGCCTTTAGAATAATCATCTCATTCAATTTATTAACTTATCGTTACGCGTTTTAGGATGTGGCGTAGAGAAGTTACGTTAGCAGTCTTTCATTTGTACGAAAAAATGAATAAAATATATACATGGGGGGGGGGGATATTGTTTACATTTTAAATGCCCTTCCCTAATCCACATTTATCTATATCACACACGCGCCATTTATTTATGCGTATTTATATCGCTTCCTTTTACTCATCAATCAAATTGGTTAACAACGATAAACTCACGTAATACATACAACGCAATGAATGAATACTCTTTCGTTGTTAATCACTTATACGAGCTCCTCCAATTAGTGAGTGGTTTTACATATCTTTGTGAAGAGAAACTCTTGTATATTCTCGAGGCCACGGACTATTGCATGATTTTGTTCATTGTGGAGTGTGAAGATGCGATGAGAAATTTTTTTCTTTCTTATTTCGACGAATAATGAAAAAGCAATAAGTCTTCAACTTCTTGACTTTTCATCATTTTTTAGAATTAAAAAATAGGTATGCAGTATTTTTCATCCAATTTTCATATTCCAGTGTCTCTTTAGATAAAAGTATTTGATGCAACAATTAATTTCGAATTGTTTAAGGATATGTTCCTCATTTGCTGTGTGTGAAAAAGAGAAGAAAAGTAAAAATGACAAAATCTTTGTAAATTATAAAACCGAAAAGAAAGTTCTGACCCTATTCCTCTCGAATTTTATAGAAATGTATCGAATAACATTTACAAGCTACATTTTTAGTATTCAGACTTCAATTCATGAGAAATTTTGCATTAAGAAATTGAATATTAAAAATATGGTCCATATTCGTTCGATAAATTTCCAAAAACCTGGGGAAACCCAAAGAATAGTATTACATCTTCGATTTCATAATTTTACAGTAATAATTCTCAAGTCTTGCATTCAATCATCTGCTCCGTGATGTCGAAAACGGATAAGAGTCTCCCCTCAAGGGACAAAACTCAACCGTTAATTTGCTTACAATACTTTACAATTTCCCTCTGCACATTTTTTTTGTACAAATATATTCATCTCAATGTCCCAAAAAACGTCACTTTTACGATAAACGTATAATCGCTGGAGTTAGTACATTTTACCGAATTAAAAATCCCTCGAAATGTATTTTAAATTCAATTAACCGGCCAGAAATTTTTAAGTTACTTCCCTTACGATTAATTTGATCAGGTGCAAATGCTACATCACATACCGCCGGCGGCATACGAATTCCCTTTGATATCTGATAAGTTTTCATTTTTGTAATCGTTTCAATGTCTTTTTTTCCATCAATAATATACTTTATGATAAACTTTAATTCGGTAAGTATTCTCCATGAGATTAATAATGAGGAACAATGGCACTTCGAGACGTATTGCAGCCTCTCAATTATCATCTAATGAAATTAAATCGATTTACTAAGCGTACTGAGGTCATCAGACGAATTCTCCATTAATTTTACACTAACCTGGAGACTCTAAGTCTTCCACAAATTTTACTATTGATTATGTCCATGTGCGATTCGAAATTATTGGGGAGCAATGACTCGATGACAATGTGCAATCAATCATGTCGAGTGAGATCCACAAATGCTATCGTTTTGGTCTCCAATAAGAATGAGCTCGAGTGATGCAATTCTCAAAAACCTTTGGTGGAATTAATTCAAAAAATACTTAAAACAATGAATAAACCTATTCTGGTTTACTGATGAGCAAAGAGCATTTGTAGTAGAAACTACGGAAGATATTCCCGAAAAAAAAAGAAAATTGAACATTACACTATGAAAAATATACGCATTATCACTTTTACAAGCCCCCATTATTCAGTATAAAAATTTTGGTATTAGAAAATAACTTTGTATTGTACCATTGTAAAAACATTATCAATGCCAATTTATCAATTCGCAAGACACTTTTCGCTCACCACCATTGAATAATTAAATTCATCAAACAATAGGTTTATTTTTTGCATCATAGAAAATAGTGAGGAATGCAAGGAGCTTGAAAAATACTTCAAGATCATTCCAAATAGACTCTCATTACCCCTGATTTTTGGAAGCCTAAAATAAACTATCACGAAATTCATTTAAAAATCATTATGTTGTTCTTTGATTATTTTCTCCAATTGAGCTCCCTGTGTTAATTCTCTCTGTGCCTGAGCACGACGATAGAGAACTGGGCAGTCCAACGAGACACATTCAGGAGTATCGCCACGCCCAGTGCAGGACTGTCAGATACTCGTGACTTATTCACAGACCCTTTCCAGCCATCTCAATTTTTAATTAAGCATTACAAGAGTATCAGATGGCCTTGACTGACAATCAGAGCATAAAGCCTTGTTGCTAGTCTGCCCACACACAGCGCAAACGATATTACCGAAATATTGGAAAATTGTTTGTTTCTGTTTATCACTCGGTACAGCAATGGGATTGTCTAAAATATGTCTGTGTAGCATCACTCTGTACCAAGTGTTGACATCTACCCCCATAAAGCTTAAACAAAGATTGAGTGGTGGAATTGTTACACGAGTTACGTAATAAATGGAGTTGGTTTAAAAATCAATATGTTGGTCTTTAATTATTTTCTCCAATTGAGCTCCCTGTGTTAATTCTCTCTGTGCCTGAGCACGACGATAGAGAACTGGGCAGTCCAACGAGACACATTCAGGAGTATCGCCACGCCCTGTGCAGGACTGACAGATACTCGTGACTTGTTCACAGACCCTCTCCAGCCATCTCAATTTTTCATTAAGCATTACAAGAGTATCAGATGGCCTTGATTGACAATCAGAGCATAAAGCCTTGTTGCTAGTCTGCCCACACGCAGCGCAAACGATATTACCGAAATATTGGAAAATTGTTTGTTTCTGTTTATCACTCGGTACAGCAATGGGATTGTCTAAAATATGTCTGTGTGGCATTTCTCTGTACCAAGTGTTAACGTCAACTCCCATTAGGTTCAAACAACGATTGAGTGGTGGAATTATTACACGAGTTATGTAATAGACGGCGTTGGGCCGCAGGCCAGGATCGTTTAGCACCTCCCAGGGAGATCTGACGCAGTGAATAAGCGCCTGATTGGGTGCACCAGCTACAATCACGTACTTAACTCGCTCGTTGTGCCTTGGCAATGCTCGGGGATCTTTTTTCATCAGGCGACGGGTCAACTCCAGGGCTGGAACGCAGGCTCGCTCTCTGTAGCCACGCAAACCTCGAAATTCCTTGGCGAATGTCAGGTCCTGGAGGGACACCTTGCCACGGAGAACCTTGTCCAGCTGGCGGACCACGTACTGCTTCACTTGGGAGACGTCTTTAGTGTCGAAGAGGATTTTTAGGGATTTCTCGAGGATCTTGGAGACGGCTGGGCAACCGTCTCGACGAACTGTCTCGATGCCTTTGGCCAGGAACGTGGGCTTCTCTTGGTCCGGGGACTCGTACATGTAACCGCAGTAACGCTTTTTCGTCTGGAAAGGGGGAAATTGGGTGGAATGAGAAGTTTGGGGAGGCGAAGTGAACAATGGCTTCTGCTTGATTTTTTTTATAAAAGGGGAAATGCGAGTGTTGAGTGAAAAATAATGGATGTTTTTGTTTAATGAGGAGTAATTAAGATGGCAAAGTCAATTGAAGAAACATCTGCATGATGTCATAATCAATTTGTCGTTGTTTCTCGAAATGGGGAAAATTGTATTTTTGGTTCAATTTTCGTATCTAGAAGAGTAGTTTTAGGGAGATCTGGGGTAGATGGAAATTTTGTGGAGTTAAAAACAGGAATGGGAGTTTGCTCGATATTTTTTTATTGGAAAAAATACTATTTTTTAAAAAGAGAAGCAATTAAGAAGTTACAGTCAATTGAAGAAACATCTGCATTATGTTTATCAAAATAGGGAAAAATGTACTTTTTATTCTATTTTCATATCCAGATAAAAAAGTCTTGAAGAAAAATTTTATGAGAAAATGGGGTGCAGTGAGAATTTTGTCAAATTAAAACAGGAACGGACTTTTACTTGATATTTTTTATTGGATAAAAGGAATGGCCTTTGCTTGATGGTTTTTTATTGGATAAAGGGATGAAATAGGAATGTTGGTTTAAATTGATGGATGTTTCTTATTAATGACCCACAATCTAGAACTTACAGCCAAGTGAAGAAATATGTGCAAGATGTTATAGTCAATTGAGGAATCATCTGTATGATGTCATAACCAGTTTTTTCATTTCTCATTGAAATAGAGAAAAGGGGTATTTAGATTAAATGTCCATGTCTAGATTTAAAAAATCATGGAAAAGTTCGTTTGAGTGAAATTCAAAAATTTTATGTCTTGAAAAATAAATTCAAGGGGAAATGTCAAAAATGCATGTGGACAATAATAATGTCGAATTGAGTTATGGCAATCAGACTGGGTTACAACTTTTGACTAATTAATCAACTCATCATTTTTCAGACCTTCATAATAGAGTTTGACTAATTGTTCTCATTTTTTTGTCGAATTAGAGTGGCAATGTGACAGGCCTTGAGCGAATGAACTCAATTGTGAAGTTGTGAAACATTAATTCTCTTGACAAAGAGCGATTTCAGATTTTTTTATCAATTTTTCTCAAGAGTCAACTTTCAATTTTTTTTATTTTAAAAATATTTTCCAACTTTCTCTAATAAATAATGAAAATTTCGTAAAAAAATTTACTCAGACGCTCTAATGTCCAAATACAAACACTAAAAAGTATCTCAACAAAAAAAAGTAGCTCAAGTACTCGGATATCCTCAATAAAAATGTCGACATCGTCTCCTCACAGTTTACAGAACTTTTCAATTAGTTGATGAGCACATCTTAACGAACGTTCTAATCAATGTTTCTTCCTTGCCAAAAGCGTTGTGTCACTCTCCTCACGGTATTTCAAGTATGATAATGAGGGAAAGTAACTCGTTCCTACCTGGAGAATAGTAGGAAACAAAACTTTCTCGAACTTCAGCTTAATAGGCGATGGATTATCCGCAGTAACAGCTTCTGCCATTTCATACCCAATTTTGAAGGCCTCATCCTTGGACTTTCCCGGCGCCAGAATGAAAAGTGAATCAGTATCTCCATAAACCACCCTCGCCCCCCACTTGGTCGTTGACTCCACGAGTTTTATTGCACGTTCGAGCGTCTCTTTGGCTTTGCTAACAACACTGTCACCGACCTGAAAAAATCCCATCAATATTTATCCATTTTTAATTGCAAAAAACTTTTGCATCCTTGCATAAAACATGGAGAAAAACATCACGGAAAGTTATTGTACTCTGTTCGAAAAAAAAATTGAATAGTTGACTAGTAATTTTCAGTAGAGTGACATTGAATGAGATTTGAGGAGGAAAAAATCGTAAAAGTTTAAAAATCACTGAAAATTTATTGAAGTTCTAATTTTTTTAGTAGCCGCATGACGAGACACACGAAAAAATTGATAGAGAAACCCAGGGAATTCGAAATCGATTTTTATTAAACTTTTATCGAAAATTCTATTAATTTTTGGTCTATTCTATTGGAAAATTCCGCAGCTTTATTACACATTTTTTTAAATAAAAAATGTTAAAAAGGCACTATTTAAAGAAAAAAATAATTTCAATCGTGCTAGACAAATTGTTCTATTTCATTTGCTATAGAAATTTCTCAACATTAATTTTCTTTCATTAAAAGAACAGACAAAGAAATTTAAAAAACTAGAGCCAAGGAATTCTTATAGAAAATACCTCAATAGAGTAAATTGTACAGAAAAATTGACTTCTCTTGATTTTTTGTACAGAATATTTTCTATTGAACTTTATTTTTAAAACCGCACAGATAAGCTACAGACCAAATTGATAGAAAGTTTAGTAGAAATCCAACAGAATTTTCTAGGAAGATCGTTGAATTTGTTTATGAATTTTTTTCGTACATCAATTTTCCAATTTACCGAAATTCCCTTTTCCCTGAAAATTCAAGAACATATTCACCTAAATTTTCCTAATTTCCAACCATTTTTACCAATTAATTAAACTAAAATTTCCATTTTCTCTTGGTTTTTCAATAAAATTTTCAATTTCCAATAGAGAATTTCCTCAAACTTTCACTAGAATTGCAATATGATAAAAATTTTCAAAAAGTTTACTGAAAATTCCGACCAAAATTTTCAACAAAGTGAAGTTGTATTTCTAGAATTTCCATTTGAAATCAGATGAAAAATTTGAGGCAAAGGAAACCGTTACCCCTTTGACGCGTAATTTTCCCCAAAAGAATAGTAAAATTTCTCCGTTTTTTGTGGAAAAATGCAACCGATTTCTCCCAAAATTCTTTTACAATTTTCCGTTCATTTTTTCTCCACATAACCCCAACATCTGATATTTACCTCCATACAAGGCATTCGTCCCGTGAAATTAGCAGCAGTGTATCCATAAGTAACGTTCGCAAGAAACTTGAGCCCAAGTTGCCGTGAATGCAGTACCCTCTGCAGTGTCTTATCATTCTTATCATGATCCTTCATAGCTTTCTTCACCATAAATCTCGTCTCCAGTATTTCCGTCAGCATTCTCGACAAAATCCCAACTCTAACTTCCGGCTTAACAAAAGCAACACCACAAGGTGCAAAGTTAACTTTTCCCTGGAGTTTCAAAGCCGTATTTTTCGTCACTCTGAGAACAGATGCACCAAATTCAAAGGGACACTGTTGCCCAATGCGTTCAATTCTCCCAAGACAAGTGGAGAAACAGTAATTATGAGCAATGATAATGCTCGGATACAAGCTCTGAAAGTCTAGAACAATGACAGGATCACTGTAGAAAATCGATTCCGGCTCCATGATAAGTGGCAATGCCTCCATAGCCCTCATGGCAGCTCTCTGCTGTGGGGATGGTGAAACAGGAATATAATTCAGCGGTTTAGCAAGCCTCAGCATAATGGACTCCACCCTGAACTGACTGCCCCTCGTAAAAACCTCATAAAACTGAATGCCAAAGAGTCTCGCGTGCTCACTGGTCCGGCCAATGATATCCAATTGCTCCAAAATCCTCAAAACCCCAAGTACCCTCACCCCATAGTGCTCAACAACCCTCCAACGACCGCTAAAATCATCTCTATTCCACCACTCGGTCAGCGTTCTAAACCCTGGACATGATATTCGTTCATTCATCACGTGATACATGACATTCTCGAATGAATAATTTAACAGAGCCATTTCGTGTCTCATTATTCGCCAGATATCAAGTACCACTCGTCCTGGCAACTTAATTTCTCCCAGTGCATCCAAGTCGGGGGTCGTTGTCTCCCATTTGCACTGAATCCCGGGTATCCTCGATATTCTTTTATTCAAATTAACACCGAACGTTGTAGCACGCTGAAAGATATAGCCCCAGGAGAGTGCCTCAAGTTCCCAGCCAATGAAAACTTCCGGATCTCTCTCAATGACGAGTTTGACAAATGCCTCGAATAAAGACGATTCATCAGGGACAAGAGTAATGTCAAGAGGTACCTCAGTGCCATAGGTATAGCCCATTTTAGTGGAGCCCTCTGGAGCAACTGCAATCACTCCATGGGCCAGTGATTTCATCGGCGATTCTGGTGGTACGTCGCACTGAATTGCGTAGAAAATTGCTGACACTGGATCGTGATCAGGATCTGGAAGTAAATCCCCCCGTGTTGTCACGTGCACTTCGACACACATGAGTGTTATGTACTGATACGTTGTTACTGCTTTAGCATTCTGCATGTTCTCATTCTCCACGTCACTCCTCGTTGAGTCTGATACACATTCAATTTGACCGCAGGAAATTCCAGGGTGTTTGGAGGTCTGGGTTTTAAATAGCTTTGATTTCTCAAGCATACTCATTACGGATGGGTTCAGGGATTTGCTCGATGATTTTTCGGAATCCATCGATGGCTCTTCCTCCATTGAAGCCATTAACCGACAAGTTCTCGACGTTGAAGTGAGCAAAGTTCTTTCTACTTGTGAATTTCGCGGAGTTCGACCGAGTAGTCTTAATGAGTTTGAATGAATGATTTTCTCGGGCGAGGGACCGACGATACTTGAGTCCGATGAGTCTGAAGTGTTCTCATCAGACTCAGCAGCATTGACAGGTTTATTTTTGTTTTGACTCTCCGTGTTTGTTTCAAGTTCTTTATTTATCTGCTCTGTCTGTTGATTTTTCTCTTCCTCCCTGCGTCTCCTCTCCTCGTCCCTCTGTCGTTTTAAATACCCTCGTGCTTTGATCCACGTTTTCACGATTTTCAGCGAGGGTGGGGGCAATAAGGGTGTGATTACTATTGACCGATGACCAGCGAGGCTCTGGCGAATGCTCGAAGCCTGGATTTTACCTTTGGAAGGGTGGAACTCGTTAATCTTCATTCTCCTCCAGCGATTGAGACCCGTGATCCCCTCCATCGATGATTTGAAGGGAGCAACGTCCACCAGGCCCTTCCCAGGGACCTTGAGCACTCGGTGGGCCAGTTCTTTCTGTCCAGGTGCATCTGCCTGCTTGCTGAAGAATGCCTGGGGATTTCTGCACGTTGGAATACCATAGGTGGCCATCGTACCTCTGACTCTCTCCACCGAAGGTGCATTGTAACGTGGAATTATTTTTATCGATTTCCTGGCATCCCCCAGGGCCTGGGAGCAACTCCTCTCTGACGATGAGCCTGTGGTCTTCACTTGCTGCGAGCATATGTACTGAGTGAATGTCATGTTCCACAGATTGTCCTCCACTTCGTATTCAGTTTGCATTGCTCTTTCTCCTTCATTCCCCCCCAGCATTGTCTCGTCCAACGTTGAATATTTTAACCTAAAGTCATCCTCTTCCTCATCAAATAATAAATTCTCCCTTTCAGTGGTTTCTCGTTCCTCTTCGTCCCCTCTCACAATATCCTCACCATGAATTTCTACGTTTCCAGATGTACTTGGCTTTGGTGAAAAATTCATATCATGTAATTGTGTTGACTCGTACACAGTAAAAAGATTCTTGCGAACGTTCATCTCTTTGGATACATCCTCACCAATGTCTGATAACGTCTCTCGCTCAGTTTCCACACTATTATTTTCCCTCGCTCTCCTGACAATTCCTGAAGTATCATCTCTGCAGAGTCGCAGGAATTTAAACATAAATAAACAATCCAATCCTCTCTGATCATTTTGTTACTTAAACATATTAAATTCATGAGACTCAATTGTCCCACTAAACTCACCGAGATGATTTCTCGATACTAGTAAGTTCCAGCTTACGATCACTTCCTAAATAAAATCAAACAAAACTCGTTTTTTTTCTCTCTCTCTCTTTCACTTGCAACTTTTTTTTTTCATTTTGCTTTTCTTTAAATCAACGACATAACAATTATCGTTACGACGATATTTTACCTGATCTTTGGATAGGCGTTGCTTGGGAGATCCTACCACGAAGTAAATTCTCATGCAATCGGTGTTCTCCCCTCCTTGGTGTGACACAATAGCCCGAACTGTTAGCAGCACCATCAGCATCAATTTTCAACAGTTCAGTGGTATCAGGAGCCTCTCTACGTACCTTGGGAGACGTGACAATTATTTTAAGAGGGGTATAATTCCCTGATAAACGACCAGGGCTCTTCAACATACTTGGCCTGCTTGGTGTTCGCTTTGGCGTTGAACGAAGGCATTTAGCAGCTACTGGTGAGCCATCCCCAGAGGTATCAGGATGTTTGCGCTTCTTGGGTGTTGCCAGTATCTCTTTATTTCTCACTGATCTGTACGTGCAAACTCGTTTCTCCCTGTCCCCCACGGTAATGTCACCTTCATTGTCACTAGTGTCAGACTCACTGGAGGTGAGATCAGCTGGCCCATCGTACGCTGGTATTTTGAAGTCACTCGTATTGAGAAAACGTTTGCCAAATCTGTTGGACTTGAAGCGATGATTGTATCCGTAACGCTTCAGGGTGGGTGCATTCAATCGATGCAACAACACCTTTGGCTGCTGACGCTGAATGTAGGACACGTGGCTCTTCTCCTTCACCCAATTCTCCTCGAGATCTGGATTCAATGGGTACAAGCCGAGTTGAACGAGGAATCTCTCTTTACTCGTTCGCACTCGTAGCTTAGAGTCTTTCGTTGTTATCTGGGTGAGGGCTAGGCGTTTGTCAACACTCACTGTGTGGTACTTTGTTCTGTAGGCTGACTGGATCACGTAGGTGTTTACGTAACGATCGGCGTGAGTGGGGTGGAAGTCGTTGAGGATGGAACTCTCCAGTGACTGGGATGAGACTATCGAGACTGCTGAGGGACTCGACGACAAGGGGGAGCGAGGCCTCTTTGAGGGCATCTTGCTTAATCTGGTGAACTCCAGCCTGGGAATGTGCGATGCTGGTGGCGAGACTGATGACTCTGCCTCAGGAGTTGGCTCAGGAATTTTTTCAGGAATGGATCGATGAATTTCTGGGGCAACTGGTGGATCTTCAAATATCTCCACCTCAACATTGCTCTCCTCAGGCAGTTTCTCCTCGAGGAGAGTTTCCTGCAGGATTCTCTGCACAAGATTGAGCTGTTTATTCTTCTCTGAGTCGACTGCACTCGTCGAGTCGTAAACTATCTCTGGGACGTCCTCTGAAAGTTCACTCGTTTGGCTTTCGTTGGGCTCATGGGACTCCTGAGGTTCGTCTGATAATTTTAGACGCTTGTGGCTCTTTGGCTCGTCCTCCTCGAGACCTTTGGGGGTTTTTCTCGCTGATGGAGCCAATGGACACTTTCCTGGGTACTTCGTGTCGGCTCTTGATCGAGTAAGTTTCAGTGGTGCCTCATTACTGGAGTTTTGAGAGGCTGATCCATCGGTGTTTGATGTTATTTCAGAGTTTGTAGTTTGGCCATCTTCAGAACTATTTTTCAGGGGTTTTGTTTCGTTACTGCCGAAGTAGGATGTCACAGGTGAAAATGTCACTCTTTTTTGAATTCTCATTTTCACAGTTTCCTCGTTTGATCTCTTGGAATTGGACTTCAGGTACTTGGTGACGAGATCTGGGTTAAGGCGTTCCAATTTAACGAATAACCTGGGGCACTTAGTGGGAGATACTGGCACTTCTGTTGTTGGTAAATCAGGCGGGAGAGTGATAAATTGATTAGTCAAAGTTTCTGGGGAGTGTTTTATTCGATTTATGAGGGGAATCACGTCCTCAGTTGGCTCTGGTGGGTTTGTTGACACAGTCACGTCATTTAGACTCTGGCACTCTGGCACTGGGATTATTTCGTTAGAGGCTGATGAACTGACTTCTTCAACTTCCTCGTCGTGATCAAGATTGTTTATAATGACGTTTATTGTTTCGTCCTCGGAGGGCTCGGGGGAGCTCAAAAATTCAATCTCCTCGCTGTCATCCAGGGAGTCGCTCACCTGACGGGTTTCCTCGGTTATTCTCTGTGGAGATGGTGAATCTTCGGTTGCTGGGGCTTCAGTGGTTGAATGAACTTCAGGGGCGGCGATGGGAGTCACATCTCCAACTACTTCTATGACAACTGTCGAGGTGTTCTCATTGAGTTGTTCTTCAGGTGTTGGCAGCACTTCACAGAAGTCATCATCATCATCATCATCATCATCATTAGCCATCTTTGCACCCCGTTGAGGCTCTTGCGGTTCTTCAAACACTTCTGCATTTTCTTCGAGAGTTGGGCGATCCTCAGGGGACTTATCATCAATTGAATGATTCTCACGTCTGTCATTGACCTCAAGGCTCACTTCCCCAGCCCTTTCAATGTCCGGGAAAACTTCAGATGCGTCATTATCATCGACCACCACTTTCTCCCTCTGCCCCTCCTCCTCCCCCCCTATTACCCCAGTTGAATGACCCTCAGCGAGGTCATCATCATCTCTCGTCATCCTCCCACATTCTCCAATCTCCTCAATTATGACAATTTCCTCGATATAATCAACCGTCTCGCAACGTAATTCCGAAAACTCCCCATCACTCCCCGTATTTTTACCCGAGAAATTTCCCGACCCAGCATTTTCCTCGACCACCGTAATTTCATCTGAACCAATTCCCCCATTCTCCACACCAACTTCCTCTCCGTTTTCATCTATTGATTTAGCATCTGTTGAATTTTTATCAACGCCAGAGACCGAGTTTCCACTTCCATTGAAATCCCCAGTGATTGCATCTTCAGACAATTGTTTGTCTTCCATTACACACGAACGCTCATCAACCATACTCCCATCGTCCAGCAAAGGTTTATCGTTATTGTCGCGACTGTTGTCTGGACTTGGTTCCATGATAATTGTGTCAGCAATTGATAATTCCTCAGCGCTACGTACACAACTCTGTAAGCACGTTTCAATCCCATCATTTCCCGTATCTAGGATAAATGTATCCCTCGTATTTTCATCGATATCAATCAATTCACTCGAACGAATAGCCACAATGGCCCTATTCCGCTCTGGCATTTCTTCCAATATCTTCCTCTGACTTATTGCCAAACGTTGTTTGTATCGATCATCCTCAATCGATACCGAATTAGGAACAATTTCCTCATCATCCGAAAATCCACCGCTTTTTATCCCCAACGAACTTCCCTCAGCTGCGTCACCAACAATATCTCCATTTGTACCTTCCCCAGATTTGTAATTGTAATCTGCCAAGAGTACTGCAGTAGAAGTGGTTTTACTGTCACCTCCACACTCACCATTAAATCTCGCCCGAGCTCTAGTCTCAGTACACGACAGTGTCTTCTCTGAATTACCCTCATCCCCATCACCCATTACCAATTCAACATTATTATCCTCCTCAAGCACAACCTCCAGATAAGACTCCCTCTGTCCCTGTGATCCACTTTTCAACCACTTCTCCTCACCCCCAACCCCTTCACTCAAAATCCCCGCATCAACAGCATCACCTTCAGCCAATGTTTTATATTCATCCACAACAGAGAGATTTGAATCCAACTCGGCACTGTCCGTATCACTCGCCCCAGCCCCAATATTCCGCATTTTTTCATCTCCCAATATTCCACTATTACCCACCACCGTCTCCATCCTCTCCCCAATTTTTCCCTCACAATCACTCGCCTCATCATTATGCAAAGACTCGGAATTAGATGAATATATTCTCCTCAATATGGAGATCTTCTTGGGCGATGATTTTGGAGTTGAACTCAGCCGCTCCTCACCGGTATAATCACTATCAAGATTTTTATCAGACACATCTTTGAGGGTATCATCCTCACTATCAAAGTGATTTTCAACTCTAGCAATTTCCCTCCCAGCATTTGTATTCACATCGGCATCATCGCCGATAAGCCGGTAAATGGACTTTGTAACGAGACTCATTTTTTCCTCCTGAAGATAGATCTTCTCACTCCTGAGTGCACCCGTTCTCGGTGTATCACCACTCTTAGTTAACATATTCATGTACGAATTACAATCACATCTCTCGCATCGTTCACACCTCTTTGACTTTTGCAATTCATTAATAAAAAGTGCCCTGAATGAACTCGGTGAATTTCCAGAATCACCAGCAACGTCGTTATTCACTGTTCCATTACTTCCCGAATCATCCACCATTGATAAAATTCCACTCTCGTGATCACTGTACTCATCCCCCTCGAATGATTTAACACTGGAATTATCGGATTGATCGGCCGTTGGAATCGCCTCAATCTCATCCACTGATCTCTTCAAACTCATCATGTTCATTGTACTCTCGTTGAAGGATGGATTCGAGTCCTCGGCAAATAGTACCTGCGGCATCTCCTGGCTGACTGCATCAATCGTGTAATCCTTACCCGAGTACAAATTCACTTCGGCAACAGTATTTGTGTACACTGGTGTGGTATCATCCTCAGACTGTGAATTTTTATCCCCCGAGGATGATGAAATAGCATCGTTCTCCGGTACCATGGCAACATCCTCACCCTGAATACCACCAGCAAGTTTCGGTGAATTATTGAGCTCCACCGCTGGTGTTACGAGGCTACTTGTTCCCTCAACTTTTTCATCTTTCACCGTTGGAACTATCGATCTCCCCTCGTGCTCACCCCTACGTACCCGCAGTTTGTACCTCTGCGTTATTGTTTCCATTTTCCGAATTTGCGGTTGTGGTGCTGATAATTTCGATTGCACCACTTGATTGCTTATTTTGCTGGGATATTTTGAGGTCATTGAGAGCAGCCACTTCATGCCAATTCTCTTTGTTTTAATGCTGCACATTATTCTAGGCCTGCTGGCTGCCTCTGTGGGCTCACTCTCAGTGAAAGCCTCTTTGATGCATTGTAAAGTAGCCACTGGAATTGAGGGATTTTTTTCATCAAATAATAGAGGTGAATTTTCAACATTTGAATGGCTCTCAGGTACTTTAGTCTTGGCTCTTCTCACTTTTCGCCTCGTCTTCAATGGAACTTTGGATCTATCCTCGACTCTCGAGTCATCAGACTGCGAGTCTGTGTTACTACCAACTTTGAGAATAATCTTGCGTTTCTTGACACAAGTGGAACCACTGGTTTTCTCCTCAAAGACTCGTCGTATGATCACCGGACCATCGCCACTCTCAGTTGAACTTTGTGATTGAACGAAATTACGTTCGGATTGTCTCGTAATTCGGGTGAATGTATTTCTCTCCTCTTTTGTATCTCTCTCGAGGTCAATTGAAAGAGCCCCAGTTGTACCGTAATCCGGTTCTTTTGGGGAATTATCAAGAGTTGAACTAATTGAATTCAAAATCACATTCTCAACTGCCTCGATATTTTGATCCTCCTGGCTACAGCTCCCCTCCTCAATGTTAATTTTCTCCAATGGTACGTACGGCAGTCTACACTCCCTGTTACACAATTCCGATGTAATTGCACTCCCAGCTTTGCCCCTCTTACGCTTCTCAATTACCCAAATCTCATTGGACGTAAACACATAATCCTGGACAAATTTCCTGTGATTGAATGAATAAACGCAGTGTCTGTGCTGATCCTCACCGAATATAACACCCCTGTGCGATCTGTCTGAACAGTAGTCAGACGTTGTGTCCGTATCATTTGGCGGTGACAATGGCTCAGTCAACTCTTCGAAATCAGCAAGAATGGGGGTGACAAGTGTTTCATTTTCACCGAGTAGATACGATGAATACTGAACACCAGGAAAAACACGTACGTCCATGATATTCTCACGCACCTGATTGACCTGAATTATTGATGAGCCCGATGTATTTCCCTCAACAGTCTCCCCAGGGGGCTCACAGACATCATTAGAACCAGAGACTTCACACTTTGCTGCTTTAATCTTCCTCCTCTCAACAACTTGATTGTTCACTTTTTGCGTGCACTTTCGTTTTATTATACCCTTTGGCAGGTAATCGTGGAGCTCCTCCCACGTTGCCACATTGCAATTGTAATCAGAACTGTCACTGATGTGTCTATTTACTTGTTCACTTTTATCATCCACAGCATTCACATCAATTCCAGAATTTTGTTTGCAATGTTCAACAACAGGTTCTTGGGAATTATGGGTGACAGATTCATTCGGTGAAAAGCCACTGGCTTCATTCCCAACCTGACAATTGTCAGCCTCCTCAGATCCCGAGTTATTGATGAGATCTAGATTCTGGGAGTTTTCGTAAATCTCGGGGAGTAATTGTCTGTCGAGGAGGCTGACGTATTGGTCGTGGAGTTCAGTGAGATCGGATTTATCAAGTTCAGCTGTTTCAGTGAAGCATGGATCGCCGTTTAGGACACGTTCAATGGGTATTTCATCGTCAACTAGACCACCACCTGCTAGGATCTCCTCACCACTCGTGAAGTTCATCTCCATGAGAATGTTCTCCTGCATTATGTTCTCGATGTCGTCGACAAAGTCGTCGGGCAGGTGTTCGTAGTCTATTGGTGTGTATTTGAGGCTCCAGGAGCTCTGGCTGGTGCCTTCGGAGGATGAAGAGGAGGTCGAGGGACTCAGGCTCGAGTTGGTGGTCGACTGGTTGCAGGCTGATGACGTTTTTGCCAGCTGGGAGGTGTTCTCCATCTCCATTTGCATGTTCTCCTCCTCCTCGGAGTCCAGGAGACTTGAGCAGAAGTCACCAGCTCCGTCCAGCTGGGGAACTGAGGATTCTAGGGTCTTTGGGGATGCGTCTGAGTCTATGCCTGCTGCCAGGAGGGCACCCAGAAGTGTCGAGTCCATGTCGTCGTCTGTTAGTGAAGACTTGTGGGGGGAGTTCAGGGTCGAGGGCTTCCTCGCACCCTCCCAGGAACTCCAGGAGTCCAACTCCAGACACGTGAGGTTCAGGTCCTCATTGGTACAACTGTCATCGTCACTCTTCTCCTCGTCGGGATTCAGGGAAGACAACTGTGTGCCCAGCATGCTGTCCTCGTCCACTGAGTCTTTAGTATCTGAATCACGAGCCAAATTCTCCAGTAATTCCACTAATGGCAGATCATCAGAATCCACTGGAATTAAAGAGAACAATTACAATTAGGATTGAGCCTGCTTCGGTTTCACAATTGTCCTTTTGTTTTTCAATTTTCTTTCGGGAAAGTTTAAAGCGGGAGTAAAATTACACTTACAAACACTGCATTCGTGGGAAGTTTGGGAGGACTGAGTGGATCCTAGAGAGCTTAAACTCAGAGTTTCATTTGGCCGTTGAGTTTTATCAGAAGTTGGTACACTCAAACTACCAAAATTTGATGCATTTAATATAACATCACCCTGTGTAACTTCAGCCGGATATGGAGTTGGATTTGTACTCATTGAAAGGGTGCTCTCATCGCACTGGAATGAAATTAATGTGAATAATTATTCGGGCAAATGTACAAAATAGTTTCAATGCTAATACAATTTTCGATAATTCGTTGGGAAGTTTTGGGTACAACTGAAAATGGAGAATGGAGGATTGGGAAATTTACTCAGTTGAAAACAGAGTTGTATCGGAGTTTTTAGGGTGAGTTTAAAATAGAGTGATATGCTACAACCAATGTAAACTGATATTTCAATCCCACAATGGTGGACAATGTGGGGATGTAATTTCCGGCAGACTTTTTGGGAATTTTAATCATTTTAATTATAGGTACACTGGAATTTCAAGGAATTTTTTAATTGTAAATACAAATCGTTATGGGGAAATTAATGGTAATATTGAATTTCAGTTCGATTATTCCATGAAAATTAATATTAAAAATTTAATTTTATTTATTATTTCATGAAAATTCAGATAAGTTGGTGAATTCTCGTCTCCTTGCTGCTCAAAAATTGGAATTTCATAAAATTTTCAGTGAAACCTGAAATTTAATCAAATTCGTCTCATTATAGTTCCACTGTTTCAAGGAATTTCTTCATTGTAAACTCAAAACTTTACGAAAAAATCAATGAAAACGTTAAATTCCAGTTAAAAAATTCCATGAAAATTAATAGAAATCCAAGAAATTCAGCTAAATATATTCTTCAACTTCCAATTAACTGACAATTCAGCGTGATTCGGTACTGAATATTCATGTCTTAATTGAAAATTCAGAAAAGTTGCGTAAATTCTCGTCTCCCTGCTGCTCAAAACTAGCAATTTCATTGAATTTCCAGCGAAATCCGAAATATCATAATTCCTCCTCGCCCCTAAATCACCCTGAACCACCAGCGCATCCCCCACTGTACCCCAATCATCACCGAATAATTTCAGAGAGTTCACTCACCTGGGATATCATTAAGAGACGTCGCGCAAGTCTTTGCTCTTGATAAAGATCACTATCGGTTGGACGGAATGGTGGCCTCTGTGGGCTCTTTGGATTAACAATCTGCGAATCACCACCCCCAAGACCCACTTGCCTCCTCCTCTCCCTCTCCTCATTCCAAATTGCCGACAATCCCGGATTCAGCTCAATTCCCTTAGCCAAATCTTCCCTATTTAATATATCTGATGCAATAGCGTCTATCTCTAGTTCGCAGATACTCTGGCGTAAAACATTAACTGGAAGATACTCGACATTGTCCACCGGTGTAATTACACTGTCATATGATGTTATCACATCCCCTGATGGTTCATTTCCCCTACGATGCTTAACACTTGATAGATTTATGAAGCTCATACCGTACAAATTATAATCCATCATGAATTGAAGAGTGTAGTTGAGGTGGGCCTCGTGCGGCTGTAAACTTTGACCCAGCACCGCCCCAGTCTGATGAACAGAGAGAAAAAAAAACATTGTTGGGGGGAAAAAAGAGGCAGAGAACGGGTAAATTAATGGAGAAAGTTGGCTGAGTTTTTCAGCTAATTGTCGAAACTTTTTCATCGTTCGAGAGAGAAGTAAAAAACCATAGTGCAAATACTAACTTGCAATAAATCAGCGGCTTTCTTCATGATAGCTGGATTGTAGAACGATATTTTAAAGAACTGATGCTCCCTTTTATGATAGCCATAGAACGGTCTAAAATATGGGATTAGTTGATTACAGATAGTTTTTTTTTAAATACAGTCAACAGGTTGAATTTGGACGGAATGAATAATAAAACTCACATTCCAGCTACCCTCTGAATTTGATAAACATGCTGGGTCGTTGAATTGGCACTGCCCAGTGATATATTTATTGCTGCATCCAGTGATGCTGCCAGCCTGTATGCAAGCCTATCCTCATTCTCCTCACCCGTGTAGGGTACGTACAAATATGGAAATACACCGTGCACGTGTAGACACGTTTTTTCCCCTGGGAATAGGTAATTGGTATTGTATTAATTAAGTCCCCTCGGCCAATGGATTTTCAACAGTTAATTAAGTGCTATTGGGGTAATGAAATTAAATGTACCTGTGGGTGTTGTTCCGAACACCCTAATGACGGGTACATTTTTAATTTCCGTGCCACGAAATACGGAAAATGTTGGATCCAGCTGAGGCAGCGGTTGTGCCTGATAGCTGTCCGCAGTCACCAAACGTACAGAAAACATTTCTGTCTCTGTCTAAAAAGAAATGTGAAAAATAGTTGAATCAAATTGCTTTCGTTACGAAAGGAAAAGAAAATAAATGCTGAGTGGTTGAAATGAGTGAGGGGAAATGAGAAAGCGATAGATACTCCATAAATTCATTATCACGATTGAATGATCACAGTTAATGACCCCTAGACTAGCTTAATCTCCCGAAAATACTTGGCTTGTGCTGGCGGCTTAAACCTCGAGATAAAACTCCACAACTTCACACGTTATTAAGTCACGATAAAACTCGCAGGCGAATCGTTGTGAAGTGCATTTTCTCGGTGGATGCTAGAGCGACAGTGCCCCATTATCCTAATGAAAAACTCGTTACCCATGAGAATTAATTCCTTAATTTAATAAAGCTGCGCTCAGCGGGAGCCAACTACAATTGCTGGTTAAAATGTCTTTACGCATTAGAGTACTTCTACGGATAGTTTAATGAGAACTGAGAGATGCAGAGAATAAACTCCTCTTGCGTGAGGTGAGGGCAAAATGTTGTGAAAATAGTCATCAATAACTGATGCTGCGAAAGGGTACAAATATTTCGAAATAATGTGGAAGTAATGTTTCTCGTTTGAGGATATCCAAGCATCTTTTGCCGTTTGGTACAGGTCGCACTATTCAACCATTTTCAATCATGAAATTTGTTCATTAAATTGCGTGAGACAAACGGAAAACAAATCATCCAATGACATTTTGCATGGGATTATTATTGTTTTAAACGTTCGTTGTTTGTGAATAAATAATTGAAATTGTTTACAGTTTTGGAAACCTTATTTTTTTAGGCATGAAATCGGTTTCTGGTAAAATTCTGAATATGAATAAATTTGTTACGAGTCCGAACAAGTGATTTTTATGGTGGACAATTGGTTGGTTGTGAATTATTCATAGAAAATGCTCGTAATTTTCAAAAATTGCAATTTTTTAATTTTTTCATCAATCTTTTCCGAAAGGTAAAATTTCTAATTTTTTTTAGATTGTTAAACTGTTTTCGAACGGTTCAATATTGACATTCAAATTCAGACCTGCAGAGCTTAAATAATAAAATCATCGTAAAATGCCTGAAAACTTGAGGTCAAAATGGGGCATTTGACTATAGAAAAAATAGCCAAAGTATCTTTTACAGTTTGGTACCGATCACACATTTTCAATCATCAAATTTATTAATTGCGTCAGAAAAATTTGAAAAAAATCATGAATATGCAACGTCATTTAAATGGTTTAAACTTTAAAAATAATTGAAATTGATTGTTCATAAATGATTGATAGTAAATACTCGTAATTTTCAAAAATACTATTTTTAAATAATTTCATCAATCCTCCCCCCATTCGGAAGCAAAAACATAAAAATAACAAAAATCATTGCAAAATATCTAGAAATTTTTGTCAACCGGGCTCAACTGAAAGCTCCGGTATTCGCCTACAAAAGAAAAAAAGCCTTTGCCTGCAGAAAAAAAACCCCAAAGCACTCGGCTCTCCTCTCCCATTTCTCCCTCCAATTACTTTCCTCTCACCCCCCTAAATCGAATCATCCACTGAAAAAACCTCGGTCAATTCGCCTCATCATCAATAACTCGACTAATATTCCCCAACATACTGACGACGATAAAAAAAAACAGGTGAAAGTCCTTGGTCGAGTGAATCAAGCAAATAATTTCAATTCCAGCGTATGTACTCATTTCTTCCCGACTCCGAGGACGAATAAATTGAGAATGAAATTCTTTTTATCAACGTGCCACTTGCATCACCCGTTCCCTCCCCCATTCGCCCTGTACAATTCCCCCTTTTGACAGGTCCACACGTGTTCAAACACGAAGAGCAAAAAGCCAGGGATAGAAAGGTACAAGACCAAGTGCAGAAAAAGTTCGATCGTGCCCACTGGGCGAGCGAGCACGATGGATTCGGTAAATTCTATCCCCCGCATGCATGTAACAGTATCCGCCAAACGGATTAAAACACACATTCACCCCCCCCCCCGCAATTGGAATATAGCCCATAGCCTTGTTTACATCCAGCCCCATAATCCCACCGAAATCGTTTCCCTTAATTCCCCAAACAGTTTCCTCTCCCTGGATTAAATGCAACGGGCTAACTTTGGGTCATTGATAAATTGTCGAATAAAAGCACCAAGGGAGACGAGATAAAGGAAAAAAAAGGAGAGAGAGAGAGAGAGTGGCTTCTGTGAGGCGAAAAACACTGGCTTAACACAATGTATATTTTTTTATCTCCCAGTGAGCCACTGCGGGAATGATATAACGATCGAGTACCAGGGTTTATTAAGCTCATTAAAATGCAAGCCCAAAGGCGTCCTCCTTCCTCACTGCCATCATCATTCCAATTGAACCAAAAAAGCACATCCAATCTCTCCTTCATCTCCCCCCCGTCCCCTCTGCCCGGTAAAATAGGATAAATCCATTGTATTCTCACCTTCTATCACGTTGTCATGTCTCCACGTTCCTCGCGTCACAATTGCCCGAGCGAGGCCCATATAAACTCGTCGCGATGGATTGGAGGAGAAAAAAATGGGAAACGAGGGACCGACGAGCACTAAATTGTCGAGCAAAATAACTGGCAGAGTGAAAAAAAATATCAACGTCAGTCACCTCCTGCGTCGTTACAACTCCAATGAAAAGTCGACGCACAGGCGACACAATCAGTATGTCTCAATGTTTCTCTGCCTCCCAGAACTAATTTTCCTTTTCCCTCTCCTCCCCGCCGCCCGCTCACCCCACCCTCAACAAGCCGTCCCTCAACAGCGTATTTATTTCACCGGCTGTACAGTACTCCAACCTTTAACACCACAATTTGCGTACAAACCGCATTTTTAATTGCTTGGGTTGGAAAAATTATTTCACGTCTACTCGACACACAGACACATATCACCACTGCTACTCGTTTATACCATCTCCTTTCTCCGTTCCACTTTTACCAAACTGCTTCGTTCACTTGGTATTTTTATTTCTAGAAATTCACCTTGAGTGAATTTACGGAGTTATTGGACACTGTTACGCTGTGTGCTGTATGGTCTCCCTAAGACTGTGTTTACCAGCGTCCTCTCTGACGGTTGAATATACGCGCAAGCGCATTTTTACCGTTTTCGGCCGCCGCCTCCCCTCCGCCGCCCCCCGCGCTGGAGCTCCTTCACGGCCAAACGTACCGCCCCGACAACAGTTTTTGCCGACAACGAGATTATTGTCTGTAACTATATGCGATGTGATTGAGGGCCCAGGGAAATTGAATCATCGACGATTTTTGCGGTGGAATTTTCACGGCAATGGCCGACTACGGGGCAATGTCCGCGGCTTTTCGCGGTTTTTTTCGGTTCTTCTTGATTTTTTGGGAGTAATTGGTCGGGGGCTTGATGAATAACTTGGGTATGTGCAGTTGTCACGGGGCTTCGGCGTTCTGGGTGTGCATCAGGTGCGTCCAGTGAGCTGAGAGCAAACTGGCGCGCATCATATGGGAAATAAAAGTGGCACCACGTGGTACGTGGGGGACCAATGGCGAGTGGTCGTCGGGAGTTTGGCGGTTGTGCGCATGCCGCGGGGCCAACAAGACGTGGGTATTTGTCGCCTGATCGATGAAATTTCTCTTCGCTCGCTTGGGAGGGAACCACGTGACACCCGGTCGCGTTTACATTTCGCTTTTCTCGTGAGGGACTGCTGAGTGGGGTTAGGTCGAGTCCGGTGTTGAGTACTGTCGGCGTATTTTGGGGTATTTGCGAGGAAACACGCGGTTTTGGGGTGAGGAGGGAGCTGATTTTTTGGTGTGCACGTGGGGCATGAGACAAGTCGAGTTGAGGAGTTTGATTTCGTGTTTTTGGAGCGAGGAGTTTGATCTCAGTTTTTTGCCGACGAGATGATGGTCGCGAGTGTTGAGAGGGTCTTCCTGACTTGGGGGAGCTCTCGGGGGACGTTGGTCAGGGGTGTCGACGCGATTTTTTCCTCGGAGCGGAAGACTCCGGGGCTCGGGAGTTGGTGGCGAAATTGGTCCAGTGGCTCGGGTGATAAAGGTGTTAAGAAGGTGGATAGGTTGAAGACTATTCAGGGGAATCCTCTGGGGGTGCAGTTCAAGAAGAGACCTCTGAGGAAGAAGAGGCTGATCTCGGAGGAGGAGGACTTGAGTCCGCCGGGGGTGAGTCACTATACCAGACGGCGGCGTAATAGTCATTTTTAATTACAGTTTATGTTTGGAAAAGGCTAGTGGTAATATTAGTCAACGATTTTTGATTATTGCGCTAATCGACAATTTAAATATTCGGAGACGATTTAAATATTTATTAAATATTTAAATTTTTGTTAAATAAATAAATATTTTTATTTGAATATTTATTTATTTATTTTAATATTCAAATTGGAATTATTCTGGTAAAGGTACATATCATCACCCTCACGTGAAAACCTAGGTTGCTATTAATGAGTTTGAACCTTTTTGAGTCATCTCATATTATAGAATGGATGCTCACATAGATCAATGGGTGTCCCCAAACGGCACCTTTCCCTCTAAAGGCATGTTAATATAAATATTAACATAACTTTAACATTATTAGTCATTTTTTATTACAGTTTATGTTTGGAGAAGGCTAGTGGTAATATTACTCACCAATTTTTGATTATTGCGCTAATCGACAATTTAAATATTCGGAGACGATTTAAATATTTATTAAATATTTAAATTTTTGTTAAATAAATAAATATTTTTTATTTGAATATTTATTTATTTATTTTAATATTCAGATTCAGAATTATTTTGGTAAAGGTACACATCATCACCCTCACGTGAAAACCTAGGTTGCTATTAATGAATTTAAACCTCTTTGAGTCATCTCATATTATAGAATGGATGCTCACATAGATCAACGGGTGTCCCCAAACGGCCCCTTTCCCTCTAAAGGCATGTTAATATAAATATTAACATAACTTTAACATTATTAGTCATTTTTAATTACAGTTGATGTTTGGAGAAGGCTAGTGGTAATATTACTCACCAATTTTTGATTATTGCACTAACCGTCAATTTAAATGTTCGGAAACGATTTAAATATCTATTAAATAAATAAATATTTTTTATTTGAATATTTATTTATTTATTTTAATATTCAAATTCGGAATTATTTTGGTAAAGGTACACATCATCACCCTCACGTGAAAACCTAGGTTGCTATTAATGAATTTAAACCTCTTTGAGTCATCTCATATTATAGAATGGATGCTCACATAGATCAACGGGTGTCCCCAAACGGCCCCTTTCCCTCTAAAGGCATGTTAATATAAATATTAACATAACTTTAACATTATTAGTCATTTTTTATTACAGTTTATGTTTGGAGAAGGCTAGTGGTAATATTACTCACCAATTTTTGATTATTGCGCTAATCGACAATTTAAATATTCGGAGACGATTTAAATATTTATTAAATATTTAAATTTTTGTTAAATAAATAAATATTTTTTATTTGAATATTTATTTATTTATTTTAATATTCAGATTCAGAATTATTTTGGTAAAGGTACACATCATCACCCTCACGTGAAAACCTAGGTTGCTATTAATGAATTTAAACCTCTTTGAGTCATCTCATATTATAGAATGGATGCTCACATAGATCAACGGGTGTCCCCAAACGGCCCCTTTCCCTCTAAAGGCATGTTAATATAAATATTAACATAACTTTAACATTATTAGTCATTTTTTATTACAGTTTATGTTTGGAGAAGGCTAGTGGTAATATTACTCACCAATTTTTGATTATTGCGCTAATCGACAATTTAAATATTCGGAGACGATTTAAATATTTATTAAATATTTAAATTTTTGTTAAATAAATAAATATTTTTTATTTGAATATTTATTTATTTATTTTAATATTCAGATTCAGAATTATTTTGGTAAAGGTACACATCATCACCCTCACGTGAAAACCTAGGTTGCTATTAATGAATTTAAACCTCTTTGAGTCATCTCATATTATAGAATGGATGCTCACATAGATCAACGGGTGTCCCCAAACGGCCCCTTTCCCTCTAAAGGCATGTTAATATAAATATTAACATAACTTTAACATTATTAGTCATTTTTTATTACAGTTTATGTTTGGAGAAGGCTAGTGGTAATATTACTCACCAATTTTTGATTATTGCACTAACCGTCAATTTAAATGTTCGGAAACGATTTAAATATCTATTAAATAAATAAATATTTTTTATTTGAATATTTATTTATTTATTTTAATATTCAAATTCGGAATTATTTTGGTAAAGGTACACATCATCACCCTCACGTGAAAACCTAGGTTGCTATTAATGAATTTAAACCTCTTTGAGTCATCTCATATTATAGAATGGATGCTCACATAGATCAACGGGTGTCCCCAAACGGCCCCTTTCCCTCTAAAGGCATGTTAATATAAATATTAACATAACTTTAACATTATTAGTCATTTTTTATTACAGTTTATGTTTGGAGAAGGCTAGTGGTAATATTACTCACCAATTTTTGATTATTGCGCTAATCGACAATTTAAATATTCGGAGACGATTTAAATATTTATTAAATATTTAAATTTTTGTTAAATAAATAAATATTTTTTATTTGAATATTTATTTATTTATTTTAATATTCAGATTCAGAATTATTTTGGTAAAGGTACACATCATCACCCTCACGTGAAAACCTAGGTTGCTATTAATGAATTTAAACCTCTTTGAGTCATCTCATATTATAGAATGGATGCTCACATAGATCAACGGGTGTCCCCAAACGGCCCCTTTCCCTCTAAAGGCATGTTAATATAAATATTAACATAACTTTAACATTATTAGTCATTTTTTATTACAGTTTATGTTTGGAGAAGGCTAGTGGTAATATTACTCACCAATTTTTGATTATTGCGCTAATCGACAATTTAAATATTCGGAGACGATTTAAATATTTATTAAATATTTAAATTTTTGTTAAATAAATAAATATTTTTTATTTGAATATTTATTTATTTATTTTAATATTCAGATTCAGAATTATTTTGGTAAAGGTACACATCATCACCCTCACGTGAAAACCTAGGTTGCTATTAATGAATTTAAACCTCTTTGAGTCATCTCATATTATAGAATGGATGCTCACATAGATCAACGGGTGTCCCCAAACGGCACCTTTCCCTCTAAAGGCATGTTAATATAAATATTAAATTTTTATTAAGGTATTCAAATTAAATTCAAAGTGCGTGGTAAGGCGAATTAATCAAGCCCTACCAGCACTTAGCATGACCCAGGGTTCGCGATGGGGACGCGGCTGGTATTAACCCCAAAAAACCCATATCGATAGAGGTTGGCGAAGTGCATGTTCACCATTATTTTATCAACCATCAATTTAATGTTCAAATTTCGAATAATTGAAAAATGTAAATTAGGGAAGACTGGGGCAACATGAAACAGTCGAAAAACAACTGTTTGACAAAAACAAATTCCAAATAAACAAACAAATTCCTTTATTATTTTTTTTCTTTTATTGACTTTTGCTTATTAACTTTGTTTTTATTTTTTTCAATTTTTTAAATGTTATTGACAGGTTGAATTGTTGATAAAATGGAATATTTCTTGTCAAGGAAAACAACAATTCTTCCTCTTGTGATGAGCCTAAACTGATCTCAAATAATATGTCTGTTTCTGAGTTATAAATATTTTTTTAAAATCAGAAGTGTCCATTTTACCGCATTCTTCCCTAATCAAACTTAAACTTGATTTTCTATTGGCAATTTTATCGACGTCAAATAAATAGTTCTGCAAATGTAAACAAATATTCTTCTGATCATAATAATATTTTCTTTAGTTCGAAATTAAATCGTCGTTGAGGCGATAAAGAGACCGAATTTATTAGCGTGAAGCGGTTATTTGATTCTAATAGAGAATTCATTTGGAATCAAAACACTTATTTTGAGTTTATTAGTTTCAAATAAAAATACTGGTGAAATAAATACACAAATTTCAAATCATAATTTTCATGCGTCATTTCTCTGGGTGTAAGGGTGAGTTAGACAGAATGGGCACATTTTTTACATTGTTTTAAATTTTGTTGTAAATGGGAAGTACAACTCGTCCCCTTTGCGATGAGCCTAGACTAATTTCAATTGATAATTTTTTTTCTGAGTTATAACCATTGATAAAAAAGTAACAAAAATCCGTTTTGCCCTATTGAATGTTTCAAAACGTCCACTTCCTCTTGTTTCGATTTTTTCGTCCATTTCTGCCGTTTTTTTTTGTAGTTTTGGAACGTCAAAGCCCTGGCGACAGCCGAGGAGTACAACCTGGAGGCTCTGATGGAGGGACTAGTCACCCAGGACTTATATCTGCCGAAGAAAATCAACACTTCTGGAAAATGTGAGTCAGTGATAAGATAATTGCATCAGCCTATATGGCCTTCACTCATTACGAACAGTAGAATAACAATTGTATCTGGAAGAATGCGATAAAATTCTGGGGACAATTGCATTCACTGCGAATTTTATTGCTTTTTACATGCTCCATGATAATGAATTCTGTCGAAGTCGTTAAAAATCAAGGGGTATGGGTGGAATAATGATAACATTGATTGTGTGGTCATGACGCCTTTGACAATTCAATTAAAATTGTCGAAAATGTGATGACATTTAATCAATGTTTTTATTACCCCTCTGACTTCTCTCATTTTCAACGGGAAAAGAATAAAACTCATATCGTTCTCCTTTAGTTTTTATCTGTATTTTGGTTTATGAATCAATTCTAATCGGTTTCAGATAGAATTACCGCAATGATTTTTAATGTTACATGGTATTTCGTTAATGGTGTCCTTATTCTTCTGATATTCATTGTTTTTCATCAGAAAATAATAAAATACATACTCTTGTATTTTTGGAGAAACGATCACTATTGTCCGTTGAGAACAAACAACTCATTCTCCCTGGAAATTCAGTGATTCCATTGTTTCTTTTGAAAAGACAATTACTCGATGAATTCACAATTCATATCATTTTTTTTTCGCATTTTTATCTACCTATTATGTAAATGTTCATAAGTTCTCAATAGTCAGAAATAAAATGACTGCAATAATTCATAATAGTGCATAAATTAACAACAACAAAAATACGTTGATCCAACTTTCTGGATTGAAAAAAATTGTTTCTAATAATTCAGTGAGAGACCTCCAATTATCTGAATACCATTGACCATTGAAACGCAAAATCTTATTGTATTATTTCGTTCGGAGGGCGAATTGCTCAATGAATTTAAGATCTACACTGAGAAAACAAGTGTTTTTTGAGAAGTACTTCTTTACTTGTATCAAGAAAATCGTGGCTTGAAAATTACCAAGCGCACAATGTCTCACACTAAAAAAAATCTTACGCCAAGAAATTTTGTACTTGTTCGAAAGATGAGGATAATTTCTTCATATCAAGAAAACGAGTTCTCAAATCAATTAAAGTGGTTTTTGCATTAAAATATTCTAGAATTGAGGCTGAAAAACTATAAAGTGAATTAATGCCATTTTATTTGGTTTGAGAAATGGCTTTCTTGTCATCAAGAAATTGTCCTCGTCTTTAGTACAAGTACAAAATTACTTGACGAAAGTTTTTATTTTCTTAGTGCAAGATATTTTACTCTTGAAAATTTTCAAGTCAGAAATTTCTTGATATAAGTAAAGACGTATTTCTCAAAAATCTTTGTTTTTGTCAGTGTAATTTTTCCAGAATTGTCATCTACCCTTCGTATTAAGAATTATTTCCCACTTGGAACAGAATTATTGCGATAGTTCCTAACATTTGAAAAATAATAAAGAACATAAAAGAATGTTCGCCCAAGTCTCTCTATTCCGAAAACCAAAGATTTCCAACAATTCAGCAGCAAAGACGCCAACTCCATTAAGTGATATGGAGTCACATCGACTCAATGCCATTGACCAAACAATATCCCAAATCCAAGTAATTTCCGAACAACCGCGAAATCGTCCTCATCCCCTTAAAACAGATACTTGCAGTTCCGGTTTATGACGCCGAGCCAGAAATTCGCCCGTCGCACTCATATCTCCCCCCCGAAATCTAATCCCCCTGTGCTCCTATTTCTCAGCATAATGCAATATAATTAATTCCAACGAGCATGAACATAGGATATTGCAGACAAATTTCATTTCCACGTGAAAGTAACACATCAATACCAACGCATCGTTTTCCGAATTTTGAAACTAGCCGATTACTTCTTCCTCTTAAGGATATCCAAGCAGTTTGCGGTTTTTTTCTCCAGTGAAATGCTTTAATACTTTTTTGCAGGTCTGAATTTGAATCTCGATATTGAACCGTTGGAAAATATTTTTAAAAAATTAGAAAGTTTACTTTTGCAGGAAGATTGATAAAATGATTAAAAATTGCAATTTTTGAAAATTACGAGCAGTTTTTATAAATGAAATCATTTATTTGTAAACAATGTATTATCCACTATAAAAATCATTTGTTCGGAATCGTAACAAATTTATTCATTTTCAGAATTTTACCAGAAATCCATTTCATTCCTGAAAAAACATGGTTTCCGAAAGTTTAAACAATTGCAATTATTCATTTATAAACAGCGAATATTTTTAAAAATTATGATTTTGTGCAAAATGCAATTTAAATGACGCCGAATATTCATGATTTTTTTCAAATTTTTCTCACGCAGATATTGAAAATGGTTGAATCTATAGAGTAGTCTGTACTGTGTGAAATGCTTTTCTACTTTTGTAGTCGAACATCAGAGTTTCCGTTTGAGCCCGTTTTGACCCTAAGTTTCCGGACACTTCACAATGACTTTATTATGTAACCTTCGCAAGTCTCAATTTGAATCTCGATATTGAACCGTTGGGAAACATTTTAAAAATCTGGAAAAAAAAATGGGAACGACTACTTGTTGAAGAAGATTGATGAAATAATTAAAAATTGCAATTTTCGAAAATTACGAGCATCTATAAACAATGTATAAACAATCAATTTTCCACTGTAAAAATCATTTGTTTGAAATCGTAACAAATTTAGTCCTTTTCAGAATTTTACCAGAAATCTCATGCCTAAAACCGCACACACAATTTCAATTATTCATTTGTAAACAGCGAATTTTGAAAAAAATGATGAATCTGTGCAAAATATAATTTAAATGACGTCGAATTCTCACGCAATTTAATTGACAAATTTGATGATTGAAAATGATTGAATCTTGGATATCCTTAATCTCGTCGAATTTTCGTGTGCACAGTAACAGCCATACTACTATCATTAATTCACCGAACCGTGTGTCGCCACGCGGGAGAGGGTATCTCCTATACTCTCGACCAATCCACGATAATTGCGTGCGTAGGGCTGAGGACCCAGCGTCAGCACTCGGTATATAACGAAGGCATTAGTGAGAGAATAAAACAAACACTCGATTCTCCTGTCATTGATTCAATCAATTATTCAGTGGCAATAGCATCGCCTAGAGTTCAACATAGTCGATCGTGCGATCATATCAGCTTTAAGAACCTTTTATCGGAATTGTTCATTGCGGAAGCATTTTTGTGAAAGCATTTGGAGACGCTTGGATCTTTAGAGACTGTCTGTGAGTCGCTGGAAGGTCAGTACAGGACTTGGCGTTTTTTTTTTCATCTGTGATTCACTAGTGTCAATACTCATATTCTACGAAGTACTGGGAGAAAATTGGTTCTTGATAAATTACATTCTTGGGGTCTTTGATCCAAGTGATGGTGAATTTTAGTGATTAAGGATATCCAAGTATCTTGTACCCTTTGGTACAGATCACACTATAGATTCAACTATTTTCAATCATCCAATTTGTCAATCACATTGCGTGAGAAAAATTTGAAAAAAATCATGAATATTCAGTATCATTCAAATTTCATTTTGCCAAGAATTATTATTTTTTAACCATTCGTTGTTTATAAATAAATGATTAAAATTGTTTAAACTTTCGGAAACCTTTTTTTTTTAGGCACGAAGTCGATTTATGGTAAAATTCTGAATATGAATGAATTTGTTACGATTCCAAACAAATGATATTTATGGTAGAAAATTGATTGTTTATAAATTATTTATATGATACGTGCGTGTAACCGCATGGGTTTCAGTTGACTATAGTCATGCGTTAGTTCGGGTTTCAGTTGACTATAGTCAACTGAAACCCGAACTAACGCATGACGCGCATGCGCATCACCTATTAAAAGAGAATAACAAGGAAGGAAATCTAACCTCCGAATAGTGAATACATGGAATGACTGAAAAATGAAAAGGTGATTTCCGAAGCAGATAAAATGAGCCAAAATCGTATAATTCCTGATAGTGATGAAGAGTTAGGCAGTGAGGAGAATTTATTTACTGATGAGGAGGAGTTTATTGGTGATGTGACATTTGAAGAAAATGGAAATAAAATATTCTCCGATTTTTCAATTACGTTTTGTATCATATTTTTTTATAATTATAACTTTCTTTTTTTTGCGAATTCTTAATGATTTTTAAAAATTGTATTTTGTAATTATTATAATTAATTTTTTTCAATTAAAAATACTNCTCACTCGGGCGGCGCAGCCGGGAATCGGGCGCAGCCGCCCGAGTGAGTAACCGCCTGCTTTCCGCACTAGTTGCGTAATGTACTATTATAGAAAAGGCTCATGATTTTCAACGATTGCAACTTTTTAATTATTCCATCAATCTTCCTCCAAAAGTAAACTTTCTAAAATTTCTTCAGATTTTTATAATTTTCTAACAGTTCAATATCAAGATTTAAATTCAGACCTGCAAAGTTTAAATAATAAAATCTTTGCAAAATGTCCGGAAACTTAGGGTCAAATGGGGCTCAAATGAAAGCTGTGAGGCTGGACTACAAAAGTAGAAAAGCATTTAACTGGAGAAAAAATAGCCAAAGTACTTGGATATCCTCAAGGTGGAACAAGTGAAAATAATTATTTTAATGAATATTAACAATATTATTTTGTCAAATACATTTTCCACCTACTCACGAAAGCTAATTTGGAAAATAAATTTGGGCTCATTACCTGCTGTAGGATATTAGGCATTGAATAATTCAAATGGATTTTAAAAATTCCTGGATTACTACTCTTGATAATTATATTCTACTCAGTACTAGTCAGAAATTGCTACTTGATAGATTACATTTTTGGGATCTTCTATGTAAGTGATGGTAAATTTTAATAACCCGGGTGAGACACGTGAAAATACTGAATTTAAGGAATTTTAACAGTTTGTCAATCACATTTTACATGTCATTATTGGCTGTAAGATATTACTCATTGAATTATTCAAATGATTTTTAAAAATTTCTGTATTAGTGTTGTTTGTACTTATATTTTGCTCAGTAAACACTTGGAACAAGTGACAATAATGATTTTGATGAATATTAACATTTTGTGAATTAACAGACTAGAATACTTTATTTTATTTAACCTACTTTCACTGTTTCACATCTACTCACTTAAGCCAATTGGGGCAATTAGTTTTGGCTCGATTTGTACGTTGGGAAAAATTTTTTGATAAATTAGTGTTTCTTCTGTTCTAAATACGTCCATTGCCTAATTATTGGGAATGGGACATTAAACGTTAAATAAATCGAACAAATTCCGTCATTACTACTCCTGATACTTATATTGTACTCAGTACTAGTCGAAAATTGGTGATTGATGAATCATATCTTTTGGATCTTTGATGCAAGCGATGGTGAATTATAGTGATTAACGTAGAACAAGTGAACATAATGAATTTAATGAATATTAACATTTTGTCAATTCATAGGATAGAATACTTTATTTTCTTTATGAAATTTTCACAGTTTCACGTGGGCTCAGTCAAGCCAATTCGGTCAATTAATTTGGGCTCAATTTCTCCGTGGGGAAATATGTTTTAATTAATTAGAGTTTCTTGTGTAGTAAATACGTCAATTGGCTGATTGGCAATAAGTCATTAGGCATTCAATAATTTAATGGAATTTCTCAAATTCCGAATTACTACTGGTGTGATTAATACTCTACCCAATTCAAGTGGTACATTGGTCATTGGCAAATTAAATTTTTAGACTCTTCGATGTAAGTGATGTACATCAACATCGATTTAATCTCACTTGAGCTAAATTTATTCATCCAGAGCTTTCAGAACACACTAATGGAAACTAGATTGATCCGATGGAAAAAGTGAACATTGAAACCGGCTGACAAATAGAGCATGAAATGACGTTTACATACAGAATTTTTTGGCAGAAGGGTTGATGGACCGGTGATGGAATCAATTGACGTATTTTATCGAGAATGGATGATGTATCCCGTGACATGTGACGTTTTTCTTCTTTGCAAAATAATACGATACCCATGAATTCAATAAGTTGAGTTTTAAATGAAGAAAATTCATCAGCTCGTGAAATCTTATTCAATTGATGGACAATATATTGTTCATTTGAAGAGAAAAACTCAAATCGCACTGAATTAACCCTAGATTGGTCACCCTTTGAGGGAAACCCTGCGCGTCGTTTTTCTTTGATTACAATTGACTGGCTAACCGGAAAAATTCAAAAAAATTTGACTTCGTCAATTGAAGCGTCTAAAAAATTAGACTATGAGGAAAACCCCGCCGTGTGTCGTTTTGCCTTAACCCTAGTCTGGTCACCTGACGGGAAAATGCGACTTTAGTCACCTTCGCGGGAGAGTGCCGCCGTGTTATTTAGGCTCCAGAGTTGCCGAATCCACTCTACACTTCCCGGGCGCGTTTAGCGAGTTCCCAGCAACGTCGCGCAACAGGCACTTTCATTTAACACGGGGAAAAATTGTTCACCTGTTGGAAATAATTTTTTTTCTCCCAGAATTAAGGATACAATATTGAAAAAAAAAATACTACAATTTTCCAGATACTTCAATTGACGAATTCAATTTTTCTCAAATTTTTCCGGTCAACCAGTCGATGGCAAGGTAAATAAAACGACGTGTTGCGGCAATTCCCTCGCATGGTGACCAGTCTAAGATTAATTACAATTGACTGGCTAACCGGAAAAATTCAAAAAAATTTGACTTTGTCAATTGAAGTGTCTAAAAAATTATAGCAGTTTTCGAACAACGTATTTCAAAAATTCCTAAAGAAAACAAATTATTCCGCACAAATGGAATTACCTATGGCGCGACGTTGCTGGAATTCGGCAACGCTGAGGCCTGAATAGCACGGCGGGGAATCCCCGCGGAGGTGACCAAGTCGCAGGGTCGCGTTTGATGTCATCAACTAGGATTAACAATTTCTTCTGTTATAAATAGATCAATTCAGTAGCGAAGTGGTACAACGGTACAAGTCAATTTTGACTATTGACCAGTTTTCAATGAATATCTCGGAATCTAAGGGAGATAGCAAAATTTTTTATACAACCTTTTTTGTAGAGCCGATTGAAAGCTACAACAAATGTAATTACGAAAATTTCGCTATCTCCCTTAGATTCCAAAATTTTCTTCAAAAACTCGACTGGGAGAAAAGTCGAGTCAAACCGTTTTACCATTTCGCTACTGAATTGGTTCGAAGACTGAATAATTCCCCTCATTTTGGAATAAATTGCTGTTAATATTCATTAAATTCACGCACTTAAGTTTGACTTTAACCAAAACTCACTGACTCCGCATAAATTGAATAATTTCATTCCGAGCGAACTACAAAAACGTAATTTTCCGGAAATCCATTGCATTGCAGAGATCATCTACTCACTCGACAAGAGATTGAGATTCGTAAGTTCGAGGTAGATAGAGAGAGACTCAACGGCTTTGACTCGAAGCCTTTGAATATCGAGAATTTATATTTTTTTCATCTAAAAAAATGGATGATGATAAGAGGCTTCTGCCCTCGTGCACGAATTTACCATTGGATCCGGAGGAGTTGGAGGAGCTAGTGGATAGAGCCAAGGATTGGGCTCTCATGCATGGTATGGGTGTACGTCCTACCAGCAATACAACAAAAGATATAATCCAATTCGCTCCGTTTGCACTTCTACCATCGGTATTTCCACGAGAGGAATTCGAGGATGCATGCGAAATCCAGGTTATTTTGAATACACTGATGCACCGAGTTGCTCATGATTACAAATTTTTGAAAGAAACACTGGAGGGTCCCATCAGGGTGGATCCATTCACTAGAAGGCTCTTTCAAATATACGAGACCGTTTATAAAGAGGGTTTCACTCAAAAAGTGTCACTGGGCTTGTTGAGGTCAGATTTGATGCTTGATTCGTGCTGCAAGGGGAATGTCAGCTTACAAAAGCCCTTTTGTTGCTGGAAGCAAGTGGAGATTAATACAATGGCGTCTGGAATGGCGTGGCTCGGACCCATTACCACAAAATTTCATCAATTTATCTTGACTGAACTTGGCTTGAAGAATTTAACGAAATATTTGCCTGATAATAATGCACTCCAGGGAATTTGCGGAGCAATTGTGGATGCCTGGAAGATATACAATGACTCGGAGTATGTATCAGAGATTCGTGCAAATTATTTTGCGAATATATGGGGAATTAAGGAGGTTGAGACGAAAGTTTTGAGAAAGGGTTTTTGGAGAATATTTTGGGGAATACAGGAAACGTTTGATAATTTCTGGTAGGGATATCCAATTACTTCAGATTTTTTGGGTGAAATCCTTTTCAACGTTCAGAGTTCAATATCAGAGGTTCATCCAAGCTCCCTTTGACTCATTGAACATTCTGCAAAGATTTATTATTCAAACTTTGTAGATTTTGAAAATCTAAATAAAATCGCATCTTTTTCTGAGTTATGAATTTCTAAATAATTTTGAAGAATCAATTAACTATTATTATGAGTGATTTCTCCGAAATAATTAATTAATTATTAATTATTTCGCAGAATCCTTTTTCTGAAATCATAATGCAGTTTTGTGAATACAAATTTTTTCCTTAAATCGATTTCATATCGAAAAAAAAATCCCAGAAATTGAAAAAAATTGACTTTTCAATTTGAAACAAATTGAAAATTGCCATTATATATTTATAGGAAGAGAATATTTTTAAAATGTTGAAAAATTGCAAAACACAATTTGAGTAGCGTTGATTATTCAAAATTTGTTTAGAACCCTTTCCTCGCAGTTTAATTTACAAATTCGATTCAAAATCAAAATCTCTAGATGTCTACTGTTATCAGTAGACAATTGTAAAAGTTACTTGGGTATCCCTAAACCTCTCCCCTTCGAAGAGAATCGGGCAATAACGGATGAAAAGAACGGAAGACCAAGTTTCGAGACAATACTAATTACGTGGGAAATTGATCTCGAAAAAAAAGTCCGCAGGGAAAAACAGTCGTGGAGAAACACTCCAAATTGCATGTATCACGCACGTGGTCGGTGCGTAATCGTTTTTTTCTTGAGCTGTTTTTTTGCGCCTGCCCAGAAAAACCAGTTCATTTATTTTCCTTAAATTTCTTTCTCGCAAAGATACTTAAAAAGTAACCAATAGATGAAAAAAACGAAGTTACCGTTTTTACATTTTGCACAAATTATTTTGCGATGAAAAGAAAAATCTAGAGGCCTTTTTCGTGCCTAGATAATTTTTGTTTGATTTTTTCATTTGAAATTTCGAAAATTGTCAACAAATTATATTTTTAGTTAGTAAAAACGCACAAAAACAAACTTGATTATTCAGCAAAAATGAGGAAAAAATTACGAAGATTCAGATGAATGGACTTGCAAATTTTTCATTAACTAAAAATTCAGACGACTTTTTACAAGGTGAAATTGAACTGTCCCTGCAACCCGAAATTTTCCATGCTTTTTCTTTCTTCTTCAATTTAATATACACGATAATCGAAAAAATAAAAAAACGTAGAAAATTGAAAATTTCGATGGATTATCATTTTTTTTAGTGAAATAATATCCCTCTGAGGACTAGTCAACGAGAAAATATTTCTGAACTTTGAATTAATAAGGTCTCCCCTTAAACCGTTTTATCGCTTCGCTATTCCCTTCCTCCCCAATCAACTCCACCAAATTTCTCACAAGAAGCCCCTCTGACATTGCTCCTGCACCCTAATCGCCAAGCCAAAATAATTAGCAAACGAAGAAAACCCTCCCTTATCCCGAAATAATGAAAAATCCACCCAAAGTATTTCCCAAATACCTCCAGACCCACCGAACTCCATAAAAATATGAGAATATCCCCTTCCCATCCCTCCCACCCTCCACCCCCTCTGTTTCTCCTCAAATCTCTTCCTTCCGCAGCTATACCCAAAACATTCACCACAAAGTAAAATCCCATCTCACAATATTTCCCAATATTCCAGAGCTGCTATATTATTCATCGTCGAGGATTTTTCCTTCAACATCTGCGATCAGAGATTTCACGAGTTCGAGATAAAACGCCAGAATCCAAATATCCGAGTTATCAGAAGGACATTGACTCAGTTGGCTAGCGAAGCGAGACTCACTCCCAAGAAAGAACTTATCGTAAATAATCGAGTAATCGGGGTGGTTTACTTCAGATGTGGATACGAACCGGGTCAATATCCAACTGAGAGGGAGTGGGAGGTGAGACTTTTGATAGAGAAATCACTAGCTATTAAATCACCGTCAATTCAGTATCACCTGGCTGGTACAAAAAAAGTTCAGCAGGCATTGGCAAAGCCCGGAGTACTGGCGCAATACTTTAAAAATGAGAAAACAGTTTTACGTGTCAAAGAAATATTCACAGGTAAGTGAATAAAAAGAAAAGGGGGAAGAGGAAGGGATAAGTTTGCATTGAAATGATTACTAAGTGGGGGTCATTACGGAGGTTAAAATAAAATAACCGACGACAATTTATCCATTGACAAATTTCTCACCGACAATTTCCCCCACATCCGGTAGTCTCGAGCTACAAAATAACCACCGACAAATTTTCCGGAAATTTCATCTAAATTTCATACTCTTCTGAAGCAATGTCAAGTGCCAAAAAGAAAAAGGAACTCAGAATTCATGCAGAACATTTAATTCGTAATTTTCAATTCGATAACTCACATTTTACATACAATTACAGTGCTTCCGCCACTCCAGCGAACAAATTCCCCTCCATTCATAGAAGCACGCTATTACCATTAGTTAATAAATATACATTGCAACCATTAACTGACAATGAATCAACATTACAAATAATACTGCATTAAACTTCCAATCGTTTAAGCATTCGCTCCGCTTCATTTTTAAACTACACGGTGAAGATACCAAAAACATCGTCACAACAGCTTCTACAGCCTCAAAATGGCTACAACACGTTTCAAATAATTCAATTTGTCATTAGAATTGTAAGAAGATACAATATTCTTAACCCTAGACTGGTCATCATTCGAGGGAATTGCCGCAACACGTCGTTTTATTCACCTTGCCATCGACTGGTTGACCGGAAAAATTTGAGAAAAATTGAATTCGTCAATTGAAGTATCTGGAAAATTCTAGTATTTTTTTTTCAATATTGTATCCTTAATTCTGGGAGAAAAAAAAATTATTTCCAACAGGTGAACAATTTTTTCCCGTGTTAAATGAAATTGCCTGTTGCGCGACGTTGCTGGGAACTCGCTAGACGCGCCCGGGAAGTGTAGAGTGGATTCGGCAACGCTGGAGCCTGAATAACACGGCGGCACTCTCCCGCGAACGCGACTAAAGTCGCATTTTCCCGTCAGGTGACCAGACTGGGGTTAAGGGGAGACGGAACCCCTTTGACTACATCAAATCTTAGAATTGTGTTTTCTCCTACAATTATTAATTTCTATTTATGAAATTACTTTATCGACTCGATTATCGCATTGTTGAGTCAATGAAGTAGTTTAATGAATAAAAAATAATAATTGCACGAGAAAACACAATTCTAAAGATTCATATAAACGCAGGAGTTCCGTTTCCCCTTAAGACGAAAAGAGAGGGGGTCATTGAGAACCTTCGCTAATTACTGTTTACCATCCGAAATTGTAAAGACATGAAATATCGGATAATTTCTCGACGGATATAATGTACCAAGGATAAATTGTTGGCAGAACAGATGTCAACAATACAATTGTCGCTGGAAAAATTGTCTTCAGTTTTCTTTTCATTTGGGAATTTTGTCGCAGAAATTTTGTCGTGGAAATTTTGTCCGCGGATCATAAAGCGTGTTACCATTACGAGTCATTACAATGTTGTTGTCTCATTGTACTTATTCCGTATTCAAATATCTCAGGATTGTACGCACTGGGAGCGGATGAGAATGAAAATACAATCCTGGAAATGGCATTGGCAGATCCAGAGCGTTTTGTTCTCAAGCCACAGAGAGAGGGCGGGGGCAATAACATATATGGGCTTGACATCAGGGCCTTTCTGGAGTCTATGGAAAGCCCTCAGGAGCGGTTGGCGTGGATCCTCATGGATAAAATTCATCCACCACCGCAATTGAATTATATCGTACGTGCGGGCAGTTCTGACAGTCTCCAGCTTAAACAAGTTATCTCGGAACTTGGCATTTTTGGGACTATCATTGGAGATGAGGAGACGATATTCAGTAATAAACAAGTCGGTCACTCGTTTAGGACCAAACTCAATGGGTGTAACGAGGGGGGATTGATGAATGGTATTGCGTTCATTGACAGCCCCTTCTTGATTGATTGATCCGCCTGGAAATTCAATGTTTGTGATTTTTTATTGTATGATGTTGGGGGGAAGGATGGCAATAAATTTTTATTGAATTTGAACTGGTGCTTTGATTAATCTATCGAGTGTTTGGAAAATGAAATGTTGATTGAAGTGGTAGAAAACAATAATGGATTTGAATCGCCCAGGCTCAGACCCTGGGACATCCCACCAAATAATGAAATACGAGAATATATTCACCTGAATTTTGACTTCTGATTTCCAGCGAATAATTGAACTGAAATTGACAGTTTTCCTTCATCTTTTCATCAAAGCACGAATTTTCACTGACGGAATTCCTCAAGGGTGTTTAGCCATTTTCAGCAAATCTTATTTTTTCATGTTCAAGGAAAATTCTATAATTTTTTTGGCTGATAGGAGAACATATGAATCTAACTTCTTTGATGTTAAAAAAATGTTTGCAATAGACTCGCCAGAAATGAGTAAACAAATTTCGCTTTATTGACGGGCTATTATGGGATTTATGTTGAAATTTATAATTCACCTACTAGAAGACTGAAAATAGAAATAAAAATAGAAGGTAATGTGCAAAGCTATACTGAATCGAATGGTCAGAGAAAACATTTGAAAGATTCCACTCCATTTCTAAATAATAAACGTGGATTGGTGGATTGAAATTTTTATCAAGATAAAGGGAATAACTCAGTTGAAAAAAAAATCAATTTTTTTTAATACTTGCGATTTTGGATAAACATCTTTAAATTTTCATGGACAGTTTGGTAGTAATTGTCGTGAGAAGGGCATCGAAATCAATTTAGGAGAGGCAAAACCGTGAAATTTGAAATTTTACTGAAAATCTAATGGAATTACCTGAATTTCCAATCAGTACAAGAATATCCAAGGTAATTACATCGGTAACCATCTAATTAAGAATAAATTGAATCCATTTAAGTAATGGAATTAAACCTCCCACCAGTTAATGAAATTTCCGTATACATTCACCTGAACTTTCATTCACCTGAGTTCCATTGATTTCCGTTGAATAATTGCCCTAAAATGGTCTGTCTCCCTGACGTCTCCATCAAATTGTGAATTTTCGTGGCGAAATTCCCCTAAAATTTCATCGGACCCGCCGACAAAAATGTTCCACAATTGCACCGGAAATTTCAGCGAAAAATTTTCATCACCGATACCAATAACTCCTCAATTATCGAAAATTGATTTTCCTTGCAGCTTTGCCAGATGTAATCCACGCTGTGCCAAAGTACGAAATAGACCATGAAATAAAAGAAATATACTTTTTCCGTGAGGGTACGGTAGTAATGTGGAACATTCCCGACTTGGAAAGTGGTAATCTCCTTCAATTCCTAAAGTCATACGAGGACAGCAGTTACGCCCCAACACTGGTGCAGTTAGAGAGCGAAATGATGTCTTACACGTATACCGAAGCCCAGTAAGTTACCTAAAGCACTGACCCATTTATAGAGCCCCGGTTGGAACTAATTCCTCGTCCCTAGTATATCTCAATCCCTCCTCAACTGCAAATTGACAGGAAACGGAGTCACTTGAAGGACGGAGATATCTATTTGGCACTCGACGCCAGTAGTTTGGATAAATACACATTTTCAAATGCCATATCTCAATCAGTGAAGCTGGGAATATGGGAGGCATCGCTCGAGGCTTATATCGACTCCATCGAATTTGTCACTGAGGACTTGAAGGCGGGGAGGAGGATAAAAATGACGAGGGAGGAGGTCCTGAGGAAACAGGGCGAGTTGTTCGCATTGAGACATCTTATTAATCTCAGTTCGGATTTACTTGATACTCCGGATTTTTACTGGGAGAATGATGAGTTGGAGACGCTTTATCAGCAGACGTGTGGGTACTTCAGTATTGCTAAGCGCACAAGGGTAAGTTCGATTTTTTTATTTCTGTTTCTTGGACTAGCACAGGGAATTGGTCGTGAGTTGGAGATAACGATGATTTAGGAAGAATCAGCTCAATTCCACAGGGAGTTGTGGATGATTTGGAGAATATCGTGAATATAGTGGTGGGAAAATGGGCGTGCGTGGAAGGATTCGATTTAGGGGAATAGTTTCATGAAATTTTGAGCTTCCATGACTCATTTGAAGGATTAAGAATGTGTTGTCCTGAATTAATGAGCTGGAGTTAACAATTTTCGTTGATTTTCTTAGGAAATTGGGAAGAGAGACTCGTGAAATTTCAAGTTTCAGGGAAAATTGAAGGGAATTTCAATAGTTGCAAAACTGATTTCAATTTTAAATTGGAAATGAATTTGTAGGATTAAAATGAGCTGAATTTTTTATTCATTTGAGATTGAAGAGTATATTTACCAGAATTATTGAGTTTTTCATGGAATTCCATGATTTAGGTAAAGTTCAATGAAATACAAATATTCTCTGGTAAAAAAGCGACTAAAATTTCACAGCTTGCTTTAATTTCGAATTGAATATGAATATTTTAGATTGAAATGAGCTGAATTTTTATTAATTTTATTAATTTTCTGGCGAAATTATGGGAAAAGACTTTTGAAATTTAGGTTCTTAAATAGAATTCACAAAAACTTGACAAATTATTTGAATTTTCACGAAATTGAAAATTCAGAATTATTTTCACCTGATTTTTCCTAATTTTCACTGAGTTATTAGGCCCAAATTCGCAGTTTACTTTGCTATTTTCCCCAAATTAGGAGTCAATCAATGGAATATATAATTTTGCAAAAGGAGATTTTCTAAAATTTCAAGACAAATGTCGCCAGCCGGAATTTTTCACAAATTTACATTTCATTTTCATTTCATTCCTTTTTAGTTCATAAAGACCCAGCAACAGACGGCCAATCACAGCATCAAATTAAATGCACACAAACTATAATAATGAAATTGAGAAAATGAACACTTCCCCATAATACTCAAAACAGAAAGCGTTATTTATATTGCAAATAAAAAAAATCTCATGGAATTTGCGAACAATTCAATTGCCATCCTCCACTCCAGCTCGTACCACCGATAAAACCTCCGCAACCCCATAAATAATAATCGTTTCTTCATGGATTCCAGGTAATGAACGAAAAAATAAATCACTGCGTAGAGCTAGTGGAGCTCCTCTCCTCTCATCTGAGCGATCGACACCACGTCAGACTAGAATGGATGATTATTGTTCTCATCATGGTGGAGGTTGCTTTCGAAACGCTTCATTATCTCGATCGTTATCTCGGCAAGGATGAGGAATCCGCGGTAACAGTGACTAACATCGTAACCTGAATCCAATGTAAAAAGTTAATTTGTTGAAGAATGTTTTTTTTTAATAAATTAGGTTTATGACTGTTCCCCAAAATTTCATCAGTGTTTTTGCGAGCATTAATGCTCCCACTGTAACTCTATTTCGTCGTTACTTCTTTTTGTTCTCAGCGCATAGGGGGCGAGCGGAGGGGGTGGTGGTGGTGGTGGTAGGGGGTGAGATAGTGAAGATATATTGCCATTGAGCACGTGATAGAGCACGAGAAACTCAGTAAAAAGCTTTTGTCAGAATTCAAAGAGACAATGTGAGTCGTTCGGAATAAATTTATCGTTCACCAGAATTACGAATGGATGAAAAACAAACGGTAGGAAAAACTTTTAGCACAGATTCTGTGGTGTTGGTAACATTACCATTTGCTTGGTGAAGAGTTGAGGAAAAGTTGAAAAGAGTGAAATGCGAGAATCTTAATGTTGACTCGGGTTTATTCGCCCAACGTTTCTTGAGGTATATTCTTATCAAAGAGACAGTTGAAAATTTATTATTCTGCAACACTTGTGGAAAGCCAGTGACTCGGTTTTGAGGGAGAAATATGGGATGGGGTAGAATTGCAATTGATTCAAATGGGTTCAAGAGGAAATGAGATAATAATTTCACAATTCCCTTGAATTTTTACTGGAGAATTGACATTCCCTGCCGTGAAGACGTTTGCTTGAATTTTTAGTGGAATTAACATTTTCGATTGATGTTCTCATCAAATTATGCGAGAACGAACGGAAAATCCCACTCTTCAATCCCGAATTTTCAAGGGAAACATTCCCAGATAATTTCAAAATTGAAGATGATATGTTGAAAAGGGCGAAATACGAGAATTTCAATGTTGACTCCAATGACTGTTGAAGAATATTCTTATCCCAGAGACAATTGAAAATTTATTATTCTGCAACACTTGTGGAAACCCATTGACTTGGTTTTGAGCAATTGATTCGAATAGTTTCAAGAAGAAATGAGACAAAAATTCATTTCACTTGAATTCACTTGAATTTTCACTGAAAAATTAAACTGAAACCTGAAACATTTTTGATTGATGTTCTCATTAAATTATGCGATAACTAGTAAAATATCCCACTCTGCAATCTATTAATTTCAGTTGAAACATTCGCAGATAATTTTAAAATTAAATACAAGTTGAAAAGTGCAAAATGCGAGAACTTCAACGTTGACTCGGGTTTATTCCTCCAACATTTTTTGAGGAATATTCTTATCCCAGAAAACCCCTGACTTAGTTCTGACGGAAAAGTATGGAATCAGGTAAACTCGCAATTAATTCAAATAGTCTCAGAAATAAATGTAATCAAAATGAAGACTTAATCTGAAATCAACACTTTCGATTGATGTTCTCACCAATTTATCGACTTTTCCCAAAATTTCAGTGAAAACGTTCGCCCATAATCTTAAAATAATTAAAGACAACTTGCACCGAGTGAAATGCGAGAATCTTAATGTTGCGTCGGGTTTATTCCGCCAGCGTTTCTCGAGGAATATTCTTACCCCAGAGACAGTTGAAAATTTATTACCCTGCAAGACTTGCGAAAACTCATTGACTTGGTTTTGAGGAGATAAAATATGGAATATGCCACTGGGGTTTTAAACAGTGTTGGATATCTCAATGCAAAAAGTTGATTATGATTACGAGCTTTTTGTTGGAATAAAGTTTTTTAACGAGACGATCAAAGGGAGATGAGTTTACAAGAACTCTTTGAAATTTACGATACTGTTTACAAGGTGGGATTCAGGGAAAAGTTTCATTGCCGAGCTTTAAGATCCGATTTGATGCTGAAACCCAGTGTTGCAGCGATGTGGAGAGGTTGCCATGACGTTGTGGTGGGGTTAAAGTAAAAATTGAAAAGCTTTATTGTTGGTGAAGCAAGTTGAGATTAATACAACTGCCTCGGGAGTTTGTGTTGGGTATAATACAGCAGCTAACTTTGTAAGTTTGTATTGAATGAACTGGTATTGGAGTATCTCGTGGCAAATTTACCGGAAAATAACGCCATTCACGTTGTAAACAGAAAAATAGTGGAAGCCAGCGGAAATGGATTTTTTTTGCCCCTTTATCACATTTTTCCCTCTGGCGAGAGGAATTCTCTTTTGCGTCACCTTTTTCATTAAACCCTCAATATCTCGCAGGTGTGATTTCATTTCTCTTTAATTTCAGCAGCTAAAATTTTTTCATAACTTGAATCTTCTCGAGGGGGTTTTTAAATTTTTTTAAATCAAAGACGAGAGAGGGTTGGGGCTAAATTAAATAGCAATCAGCATGATTCAGTCGCTGGATGAATGCAAGAGTTACAGGAGTTTTTTTTGTTTATTTTCTCGGGAGAAGGTTAGGGAGTTGGAAAAAGGAGAGGAAAATTCGTTTGGCGAATGTCTTGGTATTCTTGATATTCTCAGTCTCAAAAATCTTAATTTAATGGAATGGTAATTTACGGTTGAGTATTTACGGTGATTTAAGTAATTTTGAGGAGATTGAGATGAAAATTTTACAATTTACGTCAATTTACAATGAGTTTAAAACTCTAGAATATAGTCATCTTAATTGGGCTAGTTTTCGCTGAATCATTGAAGTATCATTAACGATTGTTATTTATTTTTTGTCGAATTATGCAAAAACCATGGAAAATGTGACTTCAATCCCGAGGACGAAAGAGAGAGATGCTAAATTAAAGAGCAATCAACATCTCTGGTTGAATGCACGAATTACAAAAGTCAATTTTTTTTGCTTCAGGTTGGCCGGGGAAAAACAAAGAAAGAAAAAAGAAGATAAAAACTGATTTGGCGAATATCGTAAATAGATTTAAATGAAAAAAATTGAATCTAAAGGGTTAATCATTTTTAGAAAACTGAAATTGAATTCAATTTGAAGAGAAAAGCCCCATAGAATTTGAAATTTCAGGTAGAATTACAGTTTATTCAACTCCCTTCAAAAAGAGACTTGAAAAAAAATCCACAATTTATGTGAATTTTAAAGAAATTTGAACTTCAAGAATACATTCATTCAAATTTCCCTAATTTTCACTGAATAATTCAACTCAAATGAACAATTTTCATTAATTTTTTCTTAAATTATGCGAAAACCAATGAAATATCCAATTTTTAAATCCCGAAATTTTCGTGAAAACCAGTCACAGAAATTTTAAAATTGAAGCAAGAGGGAGACGACGCTAAATTAAATAGCAATCAGCAATAATCACAAGAGTAAAGAGTAAAATAAAATTAAAGAATTGTTCTCATTTTTTTCCTTGCAGTGGCAGAAAAAATTGAAAGAAAATACGACAAATATCTCGAATAGATTCTTGAAAAAATTACTCTATGAAATTCATTGAGTTAAATTTCTTAGATCAATGATTTTCAGAAGAGTTACATTGAATTAGATCCACAGGAAGAATTAATTCAAATACTCTCAAGAAAAAATGCGATAAAAATTCCCCAAATTATTTAAATATTCAATAAATTCCAAGTTCAATATCCCAATTCCGCAAATTTTCACTGCGCAATAAAATTGAAAATTCTATCAATATTCCCATCAAAACCTCCCTAAAAATATTAAAATTAAAGACTCGAGAGACTCGCCGTCAAATTAACCAGCAATCAGCATGATTCAGTCTCCGCATGAATGCAAAAATCAGCCACTGCCTCTCCTCTACTTAAAAAAAAAATAAGTGGACGGTGTCTGGGATCCAATCCCTGGCTGTTAAGTCAGCGAGGAATCTATTCAGTATCACCTGGCTGGGGGGAAAAAGTGCAGCAGCCGCCGGGGCTAGAGTTCAGACGGAGAGAAAATGTAGAGAGAGTAGGGCAAGCAATACACGGGGGTCCAATGTACAAACGGTTGCACACGCGTCAAAGAAATCTTCACAGGTCGCTGAATGGAATAGTAGAGTGAGCGGAAGAGGAAGGGGGGAGGAGGGAGAGACTATCCAGAGCACTAGTTCTATTCAAATGAGCCTTACGTGGGGGTCATTGCGACAATGAGATTTAATTTCCTTGTTTTATTTATTGCCTCTTCTCTTTCAACTGGGCCCTCACTGGGAACTCAATTTCAATGAATGAAAACACAGCATTGCAAATGCCACTTGCAAATATACGTTTTGTTTTGAGAGAGGGAGAGAGAGAAAAAAAATATCTACTATTGTAAAAAAAATTTACTATGGGTGATGGGTGTTTTTTTTATCACGTGGAGAGAAAAAACAGACATGCTCACCCATATTTATAGTGCATAATGTACTGTGTACTATTTCAATAATTTTTTTTGTCTGAACTCGTTTGTATTCTGAGCGCATTTCCATAGAAGGGTTTGATTGGCCGAGGGGTGGGAGGAGGGGTCACGTGACGTGAGGCATGGAGGGCACGGACAGTTCCGTGTCCACAGAATTTAAGGTTGTGTTTGTGTTTACAGTGCCTGGACTCCTGGACTCCGGGTATACAGTGACGTTATACAACAATTTGGTTAAATATATTTAGAAAATAATGAGGAAAACACCAGGTGAGGTAAACTGTATTATTTTCATTATTCAAAGTTAATTTAAATAAATTTGAATAATTTAATAGAGTCATTGTGCAAACCCCTGCCACACGAGATAACAAAACATGCAGCCACAACGGAAGATCGTGAAAGAATTGTTTTGAATTTCCTGGAGACTTCCTTACCGAATTCTGATGTTAATGAAATTACGGCGGAACTTAAAAAGGTTGTTACATTGTTCCAGCTAGTGGTAATGCGGAGAGTGGTGTTGTAAGTTGGGAGTTTTCTTAGTTTGTTTTAATTACTTTTAGACGTTTATTTTTGGGAAATTGAAGTCCCACGATGGTGGTAAAAAAGTTTTGCCGAAAAAAGGAAAATACTTGAGCAGCAGAAAGAGAAAACTGTTGGGGCTTAAGAATATCAGTTCGGAGACTGGATTAAAGTACGAGGACCTTGTGCCACTTAATCATTTATGGCTGGGGTATATCCAGCAAGCTCTGGGCATTCGTTCTTTCAGGGAGTTGGCGTGCAGCACTGTGGATTCACGCTGGGAAATTACTAATCAAAAGTTGATGAGAGCTGATCTTCATGGGGCGAGAGTTACTGTTGTTAGGTCCAAATGCCCCAGTTTGGTGGGCATCAATGGCATTGTTTTGCAGGATACGAGGAATACTTTTAGGGTCATGGGGAGGGACGACAAAATCAAGAGTAAGTTTTCATTCGCTGGGTGAATTAGTTCATTATGTATTCTTTAGTCATGGGAGAATAATCGAGCTTTCATGCAGACCTTTTTGGAGAGAAATTGAAGAGATGAAGGCATGGGGATAGAGGGATATTTAGGTGGTCTTTGATTTCGAGATTTTTTTTAAATTCATCCAAGGGCTGATAATTGAGGGAGGATGGAATACAATCAACTGTTTCTAATTGTTAATTTTTAATTTTTAAAGACTGACTGTTGTGTCTTATTTTTTCGTATTTTATTTAGTCCCTTTTTGAAGAGGAATGCAAGAACTACAAAATTATCTCTGCACAAATTTTTAGATTTTATTTATTCATGAAATTTGTCAATTAAATTGCGCGAGAAAAGTTCGAAAAAAAATCGTGAATATTCAGTGCGATTCTAATTACGTTTTGCACATAATTATTATTTTTTCAAGCATTTATTGTTTATAAATAAATATTTGAAATTGGTTAAACTTTCGTAAACATTTTTTTAAGTGAGAAATCGATTTCTAGTAAAATTCTAAATATGAATAAGTTTGTTAGGATTCCGAACAAATGATTCTTATGGTAGAACATTAATTGTTTATAAATTATTTATAGAAAATATTCGTAATTTTAAAAAATTGCAATTTTTAAAAGTCCGGAAACTTGTGGTCAAATGGGGCTCAAATGAAAGTTCGACTATAAAAGTAGAAAAGCACTTCACTCGAGACAAAATAGCCAAAGTACTTGGATAGCCTTGATCAAATCATAAAATCGGGAAGGGTGGAATAAAACCAACTGTGTTTAATCTTCAATATCTCGATAACCGCAGAGTAAAATTTCCCCATTTTACCCCAATCTTCTCTATTTTATTTCAATTCTGAATAGAAATTCGTGAAAAGAATCGAGGAACCTCCTTCATACCATTTTTGTAAAGGAATCCCACCCCTAAAAAATTATATTCTCGAAAATTTCTAGACTTCCTTCATATTGCGAGATATTTCACAATAACTGATCTAAATAATGTTTAAAATAATGAAGTCCGACAGAATGCAATAAAATTAACAATCTTCAATTGCTCGCAAACGCAGAGTAAAATTCCCCAATTTTTATCTCATGTTCAACATTTTCTAAAACTTCAAAATGAGACTTGTCCACCCAAATCGTACCATTTAATGAGTAGATATCGACCATTCAAAACGGATTCTTCCACCCCTCCCCCGTCATTCCCCTTCCATCGACTCCATCAACATCTCCAATAATTCGTAATAAATATGAAGCACTAATTTTTTCAGCAATTCCAAAGGAAGTAGTAGTAATAAAAATTCACCTCCCCGGAGCAGCCCTGGAACTCTTCGCAAAAGAATTATGCATAAGGCCAGCCGAGCGCGCAGTGAAGAAATTCAAGGCAAATCACCTAGGAGAATTGTAACTCGCGCCTAACCCCCGAGTATTACCCCTCAAAGATGAAAATAAAACTTCGCATCACCCCGAGTCCTTATTAATGTTCAGAAGCTGTCATTTATTTCGATAGCCATCAGGATCATGCTTCGATACATCAATATACAATCAATACAATTTTACAATTCCGAGGTAAAAGCCCATCAACCGATATTAAACTACAATATTTTCAACTTTGTTTTTTTCTCATTTCTTTATTTCTTTCATTCTTTTACGACCTTATTCGTACGTATATCTACATATTACATAATTACCAATATAATTATAGTTATATATATTTTATGTATAATGATCAATCATTCATGTTTAACTTGCCATTTGTATTCATTTCCAATATTCTCAATATAATATAATATTAATGACAATAAAAATTCAAGTTTATCGAATTGATAAATCATAATATCCAAGGGAAAAAAAGAGTGATATAAATACCATTAACAACGCACGATCAATCGATTCATTGTTCCCAACTCAGGGACTCAAATTTCTATGGTTTCTCTCATTCTCTTCACTATCGTTTTTACTTTTTTTAAATGGGACAGATGAAGTCGTACACTAGGAATGTCGTAAATTATCTTTTATCACCAATTGCGAACCTCAATGAGAAATAATGCACCCAAACAAACAGTGCATTTACCCAACACTTTCATTCCCTCCATCATAATTTACTCCGAAGATTACGACAGAATAATCCTTTGGCGCTTCCAACGATCTCTTTAAATACAATTAATAAACTTAAAAATACACTACGAGAAAAAAAATGTGATAATTTAATCTCCAATTGGATGAGAGTAAATGAATAAATTCGTGCACCTCATTGAGATAATTGATTAGGTACACGTGGGGGCTTGATTTATCACACGATGTTTATTCAATAAATTGTCGAATCGATTCGGTCGTTAATGAAATTATTACCGTGATTTTAAGCTCATCCGTATTTCCGGGCAAAATAAATTCATGAAAAAACACACTGAGAAGATTTTCTATTTGTCAATGCCATTTGTATTCAACTTTCACGTAAAAGTATGAGAGAGAGGGGAGAAAAGGTGCCATTAGTTGGTTACGTGAGTGTTTGTGGGGTATTTACCAAAGGATTTGAAAAGAAAATACTAGTGAAAATGAAGTAGGAAAGACACTTTCAGAACAAAACATTCTCCATAGGCCCTAAAATTCAGAAATCAACAACTCTTTCATACTCAACTGTACCCAGATAAACCACGAGAAAACAATTACTTTATTTCTAATTAAATTACACAATTGAAGAGGAAAATTAATAGACTCGCTGGGGGGCATTGGGCCAGAGGTTCATAAGGAATATAAAACATCATTCTGCCACTAGACGCTAAACCACAAGACTCAATTTTCCCATCTCATCAATCAAAAATCCGTCACTTGTAACATCAATGAGACGATAACAACACTATAATTCATAATTTCACAATAAATCGTGCTATATTTCACCAATGATTTTGCATTTAAATGAGGAAAATTCATCATGATAGCGGATCCATAAAATACGGTACTTCTAACACAGAATGCCACGACGCTTTTCCCTATTTTCAATTCTCAATTTCCAATTTCGTGTTTATTTTCTCTCTCTTCCTTTTATTTTACGGCTCATCGATAAATACATATATCAACAAACGAAAATACGTACATAAGCCGAGGAAATACTCACACAGGCTCTGAGTGTCTCGTCAGAATGGAAAATAATCGACTGTAACGTGACACAAATTCTTCAGTTCAACGAATTGATTTATTCTTTTTCCGGCATTATCTCTCCTTTCACTTTTCTGATTACTGCACGGGAGAAATTATAATTACAGACAATAATTGTTCTCTGAGAGGCAACTGACGTGAGGAATCAGTGAATGGGG
>NW_021680499.1:129720-189753 GCF_001412515.2 Diachasma alloeum | reverse complement strand
CACTCGATGGACAACAGCGAATTTCCATAATTTTTGTATCAACTTTTTCATCAAAATAATCGAACACAACGGGTTCGATACTATCTAACAGAGTCTCTGATTATTTTTATGAATGTTCATTCTTACTTGTTGTTTTTTTTTAAATCAGTTACTGCAGTTCAGGTCGATTAAATTTCTACGAAAAATAATAGTTAACTAAACGTCGTATTTGAATGGTCTATTGAAACCTTGAGAAGAGTGGATATTGTTGATCGACGCTGTGAAATTTATCGTTTAATGCGCCGTCTCACATGCCGTAGCCCTGATAAGCAGCCGCCGGTGGTGCGTAGACACCGGGTGCTGCTGGATTACCGTATACTGCTTGTGGTGCATAACCAGGGGCCATCATGCCGGGTCCTGCTGTCAACATCAGTTGGGGCTCTGGCATTATCATTGGCTTGTGCTCCTGGTGGTCGGTCTCCTCGACACGTCTGCTCTCGGCCTCCTCCAATTTGTCGACCTGTTTAGATTTTTCAAAGATAATTATTCCATTTTTGCAAACATTTTCTCGACAACAATGAATTTTATCTTTTTATTTTGTTGCAAATTATTAATAAATTTGCCTCTTCATTTCGATATTGGAGAGATGAAGAGAAGTAGATAATGAAGGAAGGAAATAGTGACTAAAGTAAGTGTTCTTCGGCTAGTCATTAATTAATCTTAATAAAAAAAATAGTCATTAATCAATCTTTTCATGAAGGGGCGAAGAAATCCTAGCTTATGGATAAATAATGACAGTCGAAATGAAAATGGTTGACGTCGAGGAAAGAGGAATAAGAATTTTAGAAGTGATAAAAATACCCTGCACTACTGACAATTTTTGGCCGAAATTTCTGGGATACTTTTTGGAAATTTTTATGACATTTTAGTTGCACCGAAATTTGAAGGAATTTCAACATTGAAAATCTAGAATTTCATGGAGAAATCAATGAGAACTATAAATTTCAGTGCAATTACTCCCTGATAATCAATAGAAATCGGGAGAATTCTGGTGAATGTATTTTTTAATTTTCAATTAATTGAAAATTAAGCGTAATTTGGGACTGAATATTCATGCTCTCATCGAAAATTCAAACAAGTTGAGGTATTTTCTTGTTCTCATATTGCTGAAATATTGGGAATTTTATTGAATTTTTGGTGAAGTCTAGAATTTCATTATTTCTTTCCCTCTAAATCGCGTTTAATGTCACTCTCCTGAAAATTATGAGTCGATTATCCATGAAATTTCAATTTTTTCCTAAAATTGTAGTCAATTTTGAGCGGATTTAAATTTGGTCGATGAAGTTGGCAATTTTTATCAACTTTTTTGCAGTTTTCATTTAGTTAAAACGGATTGTAAAATATTCTGAAGAAATAATTTTCATTGTATTAAAAGTTCACAGCAGACAGTCAAATAATCTTACGCATTGTTCCGCTACTGAACATTCATATTATTCTCAAAATTTCTTGGAAACTAATGGACGTAAAAACAACTTTCTGAAGACAAATGTCAAGTACTTCGCAAAATCACATTCATTGTCACCCACAGCCCTAAACTATTTTCAACAAAAATTAGAGTCAGAGAGTTGAGCATCTACTCTGAAATTTTTCATTACTCCGCAAGTTTTCCTGAAATTAGTGAGTTTAGAGAGAGATATCTAAAAACCTCTCCATACAATTAACAAAAAAATATTCATTTTCATTCCCAGTACCTCCCAAATACTGCCAAAAACCTTCTTTAGCCCCACCACTCCTAAATAAACTCCGTGATAAATTCCCCTAAACTTCCCATCAGAGCTATCTCCACCAAATAATTCTCATCCCCCCCCCCCCTCGCCCTAATTAAAGAACAAAACAACCCCCACAAATTCGACACCAATACCAACCTTGGTGATGTACTCCCTCATGACTTGAATGAGATACGGCATAGCAAAGTGCAGAATCCGATGTCTCCACGCAAGTTCAAGTATAACATCAGGATGCAGTAGATCATAACAATAAAACAGGCAAGCAGCGAAGCAATCCTTGGAGTCCCTCTCCAAGAACCACTCGAGCAATTCCTCCGCGACCTCGGCATTTCTCGACTCAGCGGCATACTCCATAGCATCCCTAAACAATCTGTCCTTCTTGCAAAGTTCAACACTCTGCTTCCACCTGTTGTTCCCTTTGTACAAATAAGCTGCAATTCTCCTGAACTCAATGAGCTCGTGTTTCTCGAGCTGTTGGGCAAGAGCAATATTATCAAAATTGTCAAAGGCATCGATGGACGTCCTGAGCCCCTGGTAGTCCTCCTCATCGATCAGCAGTCCATTCAACGCCTCATTGATCGCCTTGTTATTCAACGCCTGCACAGACCTCAGATAGGGCTTGACAAGCTGAAGATGCCCAGTTCTCGTGAAATAAGCGACTGACCTCGTGTGATCCATTCTCGGCGACAGAACAAGAAGAATATCATTCAAAAGCAGTGGTTTGTATTCAAGATAAAATTGAATGGCTCTGTAATACAACTCGACATTAGCAACTTTAGTGATGACATCCTTGAAGTGTCCCTCCCTCCACGCCTCAGTTGGATGCTGCATCATGGCCAGAACAGCGTTGTCATACTCCTCGTACTTATCATAAAGGAACACAAGCTCAGCCCACAGATGTGCCGACTCAGCGGCTCTCAATACCTTGGGAATATTGACACGCGACCAGAAGAGCTCGAGGTGTTCACGCATCCTCTGTGGCTTGTACTTGCTGTAAAGAATAGCCAGCTCTGTGAACATTCCCATGTGTGCACGCTCGAGGCCAAGTGCTGCCTCCAGCAGATTAATCAGCTCCTCAAAGTGTCCACGATCCTGATAATAATTGATGAGATCCTCGAGCTCATCGGCATGCACGACAATGTGCAGACCACACATCTGGGCCAGACGGAATTCCCCACTGTCCACACAGGCGAAGCACACCTCCTTCCAGGTCCTCGTGGAATTGGCTTTTCTCGCCGAGTCGACAGCCCCCTGGAACTCCTTCAGGTGCACCAGAGTGATCGCCAGTCTCGCGAAATTCGAGACATTGTTGTACAGCAGTTTGGCAGCCTCGTACATTTTATCGTCGAAACACCTGTCCCCAATTTTCTGTATGTCAGCGTGATTGGGCCCAGAGATGAATTCCTCGAGATCGGCGAGTCTGTTGGTGCGTGCATAAGCGTAGATGAGCTCGCTCTCGATGAAGGATTCACGCGCCTTCTTCCTCGCCATCTGGAGGTAGCGCACGAGGTCCTCCCAGTGGGAGGTGCGATGGGCTGTCTCCACTACGTCGATGTAGGCCGATGGATCGTCAGCCTTGATGAAGCTGTCGATTGCCTCCTTAACGAGGCCCTTCTGGAGTTGGGCTCTGGCGAGCTGTGACCAGACTGCGGGCTCGTTGCATCTCTCAGCGAATTCGTAGGCCCTGTCCAGATTGGCCACTTGCTCGATGAGCACCTGAATGGCCGAGGTGTTGACGTCAAACTTCTTGAATATTGCGAAGGCCTCTTCGTACAGCTCGTTGTTGATTGCAATGTTCGCAATGTCTGGGGCGTCGTAGTTGTCCAGACGATTGATGTACTCCATTACACGAGTGCGATCGGCCTTGATTGCTGTGAGAATCAGGAGATTCTGCAGATTGCGGTGATCACTGAAGACCGAACTGTCGAGGACTATTTTTTCCAGGAGTTCGATGAGCTCGTTTGGCAGATCGGCTGTCATGAAGGCCTTCACTGTGACTGAAATGTCCTCGGGGTCTTGGGTTTCGGAGAGGGCTGTCTGCACCACCTGGTCAATCAGTGGACGCTTGTAGGGATTGCTCTCGAGAAGCACTTCGGCCCACAAATCAGGATCTCGCCGTCTAACCAGATATCTGGCTTCACTCTTGAATAAACTGTTCTCATTGCAAACAGCAATCAACTCACGATCACACTGGCCACGCTCGTATGCTATGCACGCCAAATGTGGGTCGCGTTTCTCGCAGTATTTTCCAACCACTCGGCTGTCGTAGAATTGATTCTCCTTCAGGAATCTCTCGGGATTGTTGTTACTGTCGATGTAAATTTTAGCTAGGGCGTTGTGGGTCGCTGGCTCGATGCAGCCCTCGTGGACGCGCGACTCCAGCCAGGGGAGGAGGAGCTTCAGGCGATTGCGTTTTTCAACTTCTTCGACGAGCTCGTCCGTGGAGAATTGCCCTCGCACTACCAGGATTAGGTTTTTTATTATGTCCTCGGAACAGTCGACGTCCAGGAGACCTCCCACCACCACTGGCAGACGTGATGGATTTACCTGGAAGTGGAGTCAATGGGTTATGAGAGCGATTTGGCGGGGATTCGGGGGATTAGTGGATCAATGATTCATTAAGCTGGGGGTGAGGGGATAATGCCATCGGGTGACTTATGGCGGTGGTGTAATTTTGACGTCTGGAGGGGATTTTGAGAGTAATGGGGCGGAGATTCTTTCGTGGGGAAAATAATTTCGGGAGAGGTTTTTTTATATATTTCTTGAGGTAATTGAACGAAATTAGGGGACATGTCAATTTTGTCAAGTGGGGAATTGACATGACAGAGAGGATATTTTCGAAAGATTCTCATCACTGCGTTAAAATCAGTCGTTTCTGGAATGATTGTATAATTAAGTGACTGATGTCACTTTGATCGTGATGAATTTATATAGAGAATGAGGTAACCTGGGGGAAATTGAGAAGAAAGTTTTTCTTTTTTGTTCTGATTTTCCTCATTGCTGGAAGAGCTCTCGTTCCTCAGATGATTGTGTAATTAACAGAGATGTCTTGGCTGATGTCACTTTGATCATTATGAATTTACCTAGATTAATGGGGTGGAGATTTTTTCGTGGGAAAAAGTTCTAGAGTTTCTTTTTAAATCACTTTTTCTTGAGGTAAATTAGTTGCTTAACGTAATTAGTTGACATGTAAATTTTGTCAAGGAATCAACGTGACAAAGAGGATTTTTTCTAAAAATTCTCATCATTGCGTTAAAATCATTCCTCTCTGAAATGAGTGTATAGTTAATAGAGACGTCTTGACTAATGTCACTTTGATCATTGTAAATTTACCTAGAGAATGAGTAAAACCTGGGGCAAATGGAGAAGAAAGTTTGTTTTACAGATTTTCCTTATTGGTGTGGAATTTCTCGTTTCTCAGATGATTGTATGATCAAGAAATGTAATTTCCTATTCTGGAATTTAAGTAGAAACGTAATAACTTGACTAATTTATGGCAATGTTATAATTTTGAAATTGTCTGGAGAGGATTTCGAGAGATAATGGGGTGGAGATTCTATAGTGGGGAAAAAGATTTTTGACGAATTTTTTTTTAAATCACTTCTTCTTGTAATTGAGTAATTGAACGTAATTACTTGACATGTGCAAAGTGTGTTCGTCAAGTGGGAAATTAGCATGATAGAGAGGACTTTTTCGACAGATTTGCATCACTGCATTTTCTGAGATAATTGTATGATTGAAAGAGATGGCGTTTTCTATTTCTGGATCAATTCAGAATGTGATAATTTAACTGGTGTCACTTCGATCATTATGAAGTTATCTAGAGGATGAGTAACACCTGGGGAAAATGAAAGAAGCTTGTTGTACAGAGAATTTGATTGGAACTCATTCTTGAGGTGATTGTATTATTGAACGTAATGACGTCACGTAGTCCAGTTTCATTGACAGTGAAATCATCTGCAGAATGAGTGGGTTTGAGAGGAAATGGAAAAGACTGTTTTTTTGTACAGATTTTCCCCATTGCTATTAAATCTCTCGCTCCGCAGGTGATTGTGTAGTCAAGAGATGTAATTTTATTTTGAGAGAGAGAAGATATTTTTTTTAGAAAATTCCCTCAGCTGCAGAAAAATCCTGAAATTCTGAACTAAAAAAATTTTGAAAAAAGATCTCTCAACACTTTTCCTCTAAAAATTATCTAAAAAATTAAGGAGTTTAAGAGGAAATGCTGAGAGATTGATTGCAGGAAATCTTCTCAATAAAAGGTCTCTCTACAATTTCACTTCAATCCCTCATTTCCAGACGATCGCAAAATTAAAACAGCTTTCGTTTTCTTTTTCTAAATTTATGCAAAACATAATCACTCGTGACTTATTTAAATCTGAGACTTTTAAGGGAGAGAAGATAGTTTTTTGTAGAGAATTTCCTCAGCTGCAGAAAAATGCTGAAATTCTGAACTAAAAGAAATCCAGAAAAACGATCTTCCAACACTTATCCTCTAAAAATTACCTAAAAAATTAACGAGTTTAAGGGGAAATATCGAGACTTTTTCTGTAGGAAATCTTTTCAACAAAAGGTCTCTTTACAATTTCACTTCAATCCCTCATTCCCAGACGATCGCATAATTAAAACAGCTTTAATTTTCTTCAATTCTAAATTTATGTGAAACAATCACTTGTGACTCATTTCAATCATCGAGTTTTGAGGGAGAGAAGATAGTCATTTGTAGAGAATTCCCTCAGCTGCAGAAAAATCCTGAAAAAGTCTCTCAACATTTTTCCTCTCCATTGTTCCCTACCCTGAAAAAAATCATAATCTCCAAAGTAAATCCTTACCTTCTGTACGTAAATCTCGATATACTTCTGCAGATTATTACGGTATAGATACAGAACAAGGTCATGAACAAAATCAAAACGATCGCAAACGATGATAAGGGGCAGTTGATCCGACAATTTAGCTTCTTTCAAGAAGTTCTTAACCCTCTCAGCATTGTAGCAGTGGCTCTCCCGACAGATGCGTTCGACCTCCTTGATCTGTCCGATCTTGCATGCCGCCTGAATGTACTTGAAGTGCACTTCTTGGTCCTGGCTGTAGTTAACAATTGATCCGAGGAAGTAGAACAGACCCTCGTACGACTTGAAGCTCTCGAAAAGATCGATCAGTGCTTTTGTTGTGAGTTGTTCGTGATACTTGGTCGCTATTTGCACGCAGATCTGCAAATTTTGTCGTATATTGGCGGTGAGCATGGCTTTGAGGCACTCCAGTGAGTCCTCGACAGAGAGGGTGCCGAAGAAACCGACGAGCCAATCGCCAGAGAGCAAATGGGTATGTACAACTGCACGTTTTATATCGTAAAGATCAGTGTAATGCTCCAGTGCACGCTGAAGTAGTCCAGCTTTCTCGCACAGTTGAGCGACGTGAGCACGATCGTAATGTGTGAACATTTGATTGCCAAGAATGGCATCAGCAACTTGAGGTGCAGACATGAGATTCATCTCGAGTAGACGAGTCTGCAGGGCTCCCTCGCTGGGACGATTGTTCTTGAGGGCATCCAGGAGAAAGGCTGTGCACTGCTGCACCATATTCTGCTCCATAAAAATGTCCACAATCTGATTGATGTCAGCCAGGGGCTCGTCGTCCTGCACCAGCATTTGAGCAAAAGCAACACCCTGATCTGGATTTATTCTCATGACATTCCGCAGCAGGAATATGTAGTCAGGAGTGTAAGACACCTTCTTGGCGTAGAGTACGATCTTCTGGAATTGTCCAGTCTCAGCGAAACACTGAATCACTTTGTTGGGGACATTTGCTCGCAGGTAGACGCTCAGGGCTAGGGTGGGGTCGGCCTGCTTCACCAGGTCACCCAGCTCCTCGCTGCACTCGAGCTTGTCCTCCTTCAGCCATTTCTCGAGGAGCTGCTTGCGACCTTGGACAAGAACTGGACGACACAGCTCCAGGGACTCGTATTTGTTCAGCTGGCCCTGGTCCAAGAGAATTCCGAAGTACTGGAGGAGGGGTGAGGTTTGACCTTGTGTGGCAGGCACCTGGAATGAGTGGAGACTATTGTGAGGGATGCATTGGTGAAGTGGTTTAATAATTCATTGCGATTGCAAACGGTTTGAGTCGACTTATCTCCCAGCTGAGTGTTTGAGGAATATTTCCGAATCTAAGGGAGATAGCGAAATTTTCGTAATTATAGTTGTTGTAGCTCTCAATCGGCTCTACAAAAAAGGTTTGAAAAATATTTTGCTATCTCCCTTAGATGCCGAGATATTCATTGAAAACTGGTCAATAGTCAAAATTGACTTGTGCCGTTTTACCACTTCGCTACTGATTTAAAGATATTTTGATTTGTTTGGCGTTTTCACGAGGAAAATTTATAAAGTTCATCGAGATTTTGGTCTGTCATTTGTATTTGACGAAACATTGCCCAAAACTCGGTCCTTAAAATGTCTCTTTCAAGTCTGTTTTAATTTAATTGCAGTATAGTTGGGACATTTATTTAATTTGAAATCGGAATTTCCACATGTCTAAACCAATGAACTTTTCAGTAAGTAATCTTCATTTTTCGTTAGTAAATTCACTGATTGAAAATGTCTTTACAAACAAAGTAAGCTCAAATGCATCGAAACCAGGTCAAAGCTGTGGCTAGAAAGAAAGGTTTATAAATAACATTTTCAGTGATATTTAACTATTTTAACTACTGAAATTGATGTTGATTCGATTTATTAGGTTTAATACTGTGACATCGAACTGACGATCAATCTCAATCTTACGGAGATGAAAAACCTCCAAAGCTATTATTTTCTGGAATTAATTGAACTCCAGAGGTTTTGGCATGTTCACTTGACAAAATTAATGAGCTTTTAAGCGAATGGGCATCATTTTTCAGTAGCGTATCTATTCAACAAATGCATTCAGAGGTGATGGGAACGGTATCAATCCAAAATTTCAGCGGAATCTAACAACCTCAATTAACAATTAATAATTAAACTTAATTAAATCAATTTCGTTTTGAATAACATCTCCAAAACCATGATTTTTTAAAAATAAATTGAACCACACGACGAAGTCAATAAACTTTCGAGAAAATACCCACTATTTTTCACATAGAATATCTGAACATACAAATTAAGCCCAAGTGCATTGAAATCAGGTTAAAACTGACTAAAAAAAGTTTCATAAGTAAAATGTTCTGCAATACTTCGCAATCTCAACAATTAACAATTAATGTTATTTGAATAACATTAATTAATTAATGTTTTCTGAATAATTATGTCTTTGAAGCCATAATTATTCAAAAATCAATTGAACCCAGAGCCTCAATCAGTTCCCCACGACAAAATCAATAATCATTCGAGCCAGTAATCATCATTTCCCATTACTCCATCCATCCAACAACAATTCAAATCTCAGGGGATTGTCCCTACCATGTTGATGATTTTGGTTACCACATGCATAATACAGTGGCCAAAAAATATGTGAGCTTTTTTTGAAAATTCCAATCAATAATTTTTCCAGCTGTCAATAGTAAAAACACTAACATTGTATGATGCAAATTGTAGGCCATCATACAATACTAAACTACAATTTGTTTTCAATGTTCTTGATCACTCACCCCTTATCCCTAACAAACCCTCCCTCCCCCCCTTCGATAAGCTGTCTTCCCTCAAGAGTAACAATTCCCCTCCCCTCCCCGCCAAACATCCTTAATTAAATAAAAACTGACCTGCTGAAATCGTTGAATAGTAGCGGGTGTTCTCAAAATCCCCTTAGGCGCATTAGCAGCGACCTTAGCAGCCTCGGCATACTGTCCATTCTGGAAAAGCATGTTGAATTTCCTCACAAAAAGATCCTCAGCCCCGGACAGATTATTCCTAACAGCCATCCTCAGCGCCAGCTCTGGATTCTGTAGAACCCCATTGATATAAGGTATGATGTTCTCCTCCTCGACCGAAACCGAGAGCACCTGTCCCTTGCGATTGACCCCGATGATGCCCCCGGACGCCTCGTGCGGTGCAGTGACGAAGATCGTCTCCCCGGAGATGCGATTCATGAATATACACGTGGCAGACTCAATATCGTACATGTGAATGTACCCATACTTGGTGATGAGATAAATGACATCGTACTTGGAGCTGACTTGCATGGCGACTGGAAAGTCGCTGCCAGCCTCTGGTGGGAAGAAAACATCGACAGCCTTCTTGGGAAAGGCTGTGTTGCCAGCTGGTGGCTGTCCCACCTCGATTATGTGAAGTTTAGCCCCCTGAACAGTTCTCACAGCGAAGCAGAAGAGATTGCTGGGCTCGGCATTTCCCTCCATTTTGAACTGTGCGAATGACGCAGCATGTCCCTCAATAGGCTGCGAACACTTTCGTTCGACAGAGTAGAGATGCATGGCCCCAACAACGCGATTGTGCTGGGCAGATATGCCTATCAACAGCAGCCACGTCTGTTTGGGATCAGTGCGATAATTGATAATCTGACAGCCATTCAGCGAGGCGTGCCTGTCGAACATCTTCTGAGGGGTCGAATCGCCCTCCATTGACCAGTGGTAGACAGACTGCTCTGTCACGAGGGCCAGGGTATTCGGCGATATCCACTTCCAGAAGACAACCTCCTCGGTCATCGTGTGGGCCTTCATCTTCGATTTCATCTCAATGTTGAATATCTGGAGGGTCTTCTGCGCCTTCAGGGCTATTACTTTGCTCGCTGGGTTCATTATTGCTGAATCGGCGGATATTGGCCTTCTTATTGGATTCGCCGAGTCGTTCATGTCGATGATAACAACCTGCGATGTGTCCCCAACTTTTTCACGCACGCAGATGAATTTGTCAGACTCCATCGTGAGGGTGTTGAAGCTGACATTGTTGGCGTTTATGCCGACAGCTGTGAGCTGGAAAAATTAATTTTTTTCTGTGAATAATGGGAATTAGCGCTGGATTATTTACGCTGGGGTACGAATTCACGAGGGTCTTGGTATTTTTTATGGGCGGCCACGAGTAATCAATAGCTCCTGATAAAAATATTAATATCAAATCGATTGGGGCGCTTATCACGGGCTCCACGAGTCAACGAGCACACTGAGAGGAAAACAGTGGAGGTCTTAAAAAAGAATTTTGTTGTGCCAAACATGCGAAGCGTGTCGCAGAGATTGGAAATTTTTATTGCTAACATTGATTTAGGGTGAGGCCAATTGCTGGACGGTTGAGGGAAATTCGAGTTTCGTGGTAGGATCTCAAATAAAAGAATCACCTAAATGGGGATGTGATGACTTTCATACCTTCAGGAATGTTTAAATTAGCAGAAAAAATTATTTCAAGTGAAAATAATAAAACAAAGAATAATTAAATTAAGAAATAGTTGAGTGCAGCCGAAATCCCTGATTTTTTTAATTTATTGAATGTCGATCAATAGAAAAAATAGTTGATCACATGATTATACTCCAGTAATATCATTGAAATGTGAAATAATCAGTACAATTTTTGTTTTACTATTTGTGGAATATTCGATGGAAATTGACCTGTTTACCCTATTTATGCTGAAAAGGCATCGTTTTGTATGAATGATCCACCTCTCGAACAAAATATTTCATTGTCTAGAAAGCAGAGCAATTATTCATATTTGAGACTTTCAAATTCGAACCAAACGATTATTTTTTCCCAAACAAGATTGGTTTGGAGCCTTGTTCGTTTTTCTCTCAGTGAAATTCGAGTTTCGTGGTAGAATCTAAAATAAAAGAATCACCTAAATGGGGATGTGATGACTTTCATACCTTCAGGAATGTTTAAATTAGCAGAAAAAATTATTTCAAGTGAAAATAATAAAACAAAGAATAATTAAATTAAGAAATAGTTGAGTGCAGCCGAAATCCCTGATTTTTTTAATTTATTGAATGTCGATCAATAGAAAAAATAGTTGATCACATGATTATACTCCAGTAATATCATTGAAATGTGAAATAATCAGTACAATTTTTGTTTTACTATTTGTGGAATATTCGATGGAAATTGAAATCGTCCAGAAATTGACCTGTTTACCCTATTTATGCTGAAAAGGCATCGTTTTGTATGAATGATCCACCTCTCGAACTAAATATTTCATTGTCTAGAAAGCAGAGCAATTATTCATATTTGAGACGTTCAAATTCGAACCAAACGATTATTTTTTTCCAAACAAGATTGGTTTGGAGCCTTGTTCGTTTTTCTCTCAGTGAAATTCGAGTTTCGTGGTAGAATCTAAAATAAAAGAATCACCTAAAGGCGAAATGACGGCTTCCACACCTTCAAGAATGTTTAAATTACCAGAAAAAAATTATTTGACGTCAAAATATCAAAACAAAGAATAATTAAATTAAGAAATAGTGGAGTGCAGCAAAACCCCATAATTTCTGGACGACTGGGCGATATATTTTTATTTATTAAATGCCAATCAACAGAAAAAGAACTGATCACATGATTATACCCGAGTAATACTATTCAAAGCTGAACTAATCAGTACAATTTCCATTTTATTAATTATGGAATATTCAATGCAGGTTGAAATCATCCAGAATTGGCCTGTTTACCCTAGCATGAAAATCACGGATCACGAATAAAACAATGTTACAAAATTAAATAAAGTAATCATTCGGGGAATGTAGGCGGAGGGGCGTGTGTGCGTGCAGAGTAGACGTGGCCCCCCTCTTTTTTTAAAAACACAAACTAACATTGAATCCAACCATCTCTCCGTGTTCTCATTACACCCAAAGCCCAGTACTCCCAATAACCCCGAGGACAGTTCGGTAATGCCATGAGGATGTTGCACCTTGGATCGATACCCGAGTAATCGACATTCACTCGTGCGGGGGATTTGCAAAAAGCCCCGAGGAATTGAGGATAAATAGGAGTGTCGAGAGTTGGCGAAAGGAGTCAATGGAGGGAGCTGTCAACCTCTACGTCAATTGATAATTTCGTTCCGGATGGCAGTGTGCGAGAAATCAAAAATCCATTTCGTTTCCCTCGGGGATTTTGCTTGTCACAGGGGGAGGCGGGGGGGCCCGACGAGGGAAAATGAGCAGGTGCAGGGGGGAAAATGAGCAGGAAAGGAACGTGGTGAACCACGTCGATGGCGGATGTCGGTCGACGCCGACTCGCCTCCATCTCTCTCTCCCTCACACTTTTCGAGCCCAATCCACTCGCCACAATCATCCATACCGTTTTCCTCACGCCCCTCCGCCCCCTCGTCACTCACTTCTTATCACCATCACAGGGGGGCCAATTGCGAGGGGTCAACCTGGCATTGGGCACTCGATCAATCAGGTCACTTACCTGGAGATGCTCCTGAAACCTTATGGGCAGTAGCTGCGTCATTTTAACGGTGTTTCGATCACTCCCCTGGGGCCCGATGACTTTAGCGAGCTGTTGTTGTGTTACTTCGGGGCTTTTATGGGGTATTGTCCGGTTTTTGAGGGCTCAGTAGACTAGCTACCGTTCGCGGGGCTTTAACGAGTGTCTTTCGAGGCTTTTACGGGTGACAATGATACCGACGTGCTTTAATTCAGTCATCAGCTTCACAAAACCGACTGACGCAAAGAGCGAATGCCGTCACTGCTTGCCGCTGACACCTATCATGGCCGACCAGTGCACGCCCCCCTCTCTCCTTTAGGGAAGAAAGTAGTCCCCGCGATTTGACACTTTTCGGCTTCTTTTTTTGGTTTGGATTTTTTGACTTCGGGAGAGAGGGGCGCGGAACTACGCGGGGAAACGGTGTCATTCAGACTGATGGGGTATTGATTTTTAACGCCGTTGGGGGTTGAGGTGATGGGCTGATGGAATTTGGGCACAGCACAAGCGCATGGATATTACCACTGGCGCTTGCGGCGCCGAGGGAGAGGGGAGATGCTTGAGGTAGTGCTCATCCCCTCTTTGTTAGGGGGGTTGGGGCGAGCGGTTCGCGGCAGCTTTACGGGGGAGTTTTGGGGGAGAATTATTGTGAATGAAGTGGCGGACGCGCGGCGGGAATTCGACGGGGCTGCGGGTGGAGTGAGGAGGTGCGCTGCAGGTGCTTCTGAGGTTTTGAGAATTTTTTTTATGGGAGGATGGGGTGAGGAGATTGCATTGCATGAGTAAGGGAGGTGGGAAAAACGGCCCCTTTTGAGTTTTTTTGGGATAGGGGTGGGTCGGGAAAATGGACACTTGACTTTTTGAAATTTCATGACTTGTTGAATTGGTCGTGAAATGGAATAATCTTATTTTTCAATAGAAAGAACAATTCCTACAATGATTCCTGTTTGTGATGAGATTAGACGGAGCGCAATTGATATATCTGTTTTTGAGTTGTGAATATTTTTAAAAAGTCAAAAGTGGCCATTTTACCACACCCTCCCCTATTTTTAAGTTATAATAATGAGTGAGACAATTTGTTAGGGGTTGGAATTGAATTTTATGGAAGAAGAAGATCGAATATGTAAACAATTCTATTTGATTTCTACTGAACTTTTTACTAGTTTTTGGACGATTCTATTGAAAGAATCAATATCTTCAATATTGAAGATATTGATATTTCTTCTTCTTCTTTTTTCTATCTTCAATAGAAAATATTGTGTAGAAAAAGTATAAAAAATTGATTTTTCGATGCAACTTATTCTGTTGAGATATTTTGTATAGAATTCCCTCGGCTCAAATTTTTCAAGTTTTTTGGTTGATAAGAAGGGAAAAAAAGGAATGAAAAAAACCTGAAAAATTTGAGCCGAAGAAATTCTGTAGAAAATATTTGGAGAGAATAAGTTATCTAGAAAAATCCAAGTTTATTAACTTCTTCGATTGAATATTTTTGATTGAATAAACGCCCTTCTATTCTATATATTGAGATATAACGCGTTCCAATCGAACAAAACTCTCTTTGACATTTTTCTGGTCATTTTAACAATGTTTTTAGGGAAAATTCATTGAATCATGTCTATTTAGATAAAAATGGTTTAATTATCCTGATAGAGGATTAATTCATGACTTAGGAAAATAGTAATCATATCTTCATTTTTGTTCGAGACGATTTAATTCACCTTCATTTTAATTTTCTTTGAATCGCGCGCTTATTGGGCAAGAATCTTGGGCCCTGCTTTATTGTCTTTGGCCTTTGTTAGTTTGTTCTGATAATTTCGATTGTTTTCCTTTTTGTTTCTTTTTCTCTTCGATTCTGAGAAAACAATTAGGTTGGGAAAGAGTATTGTATTTCAACTGTAAATCCCAGAACTCCCTTGCATCATGAATTGTCCGTCATTCGCCTATGTCCAATAAATCTTTACTTACAACAGAAAAGATTTCACAGAAAAAAATTGTAGATTTCGATTTTACTATTCAACTTATTTCGCAAGATTTAATTTTTCCAATTTTTTGTGCTGTAAACTATATTTTAAAATCGTAGCTAATTCTTTAATATTCCCAAGGTCAAACAATTTCCATTATTTAGTCATCAAAAATGAATATTTCAAAAGTAAAAATTTCGCCCAAAACGTAATCTAAATTAAGTTCAAATACAATAATTTAATTATTACATTCAAACTTAATTCAAATGTAACAATTTGATTATTGAAAATCTCTGAATAACTGCTCAGACCTCGGAGAGACTTTGTCATTCATCTGGCTGATGCTTTTGTTTATGATTTCTTCATAATAGACCTGCACTTGGCATTCATCCGAGACGAGTGTTTTATTTATATTCCCCATTCTCCTATTGAAGAAAGCTCAAACGATTGTTTATTTCATGAATATGCGAAAAATTCGTTTATTTCTCTGCATTCCGCCTGTTGGAGAACTGGGGGGAATATTTATGGACGGGTTTTTACTGCGATTATGCATCCCATGAAACAAATTCTTCCACTCGTAATTTCAAGCACCAGCTACGTGGAATTCACAATCACGTGATTGGGAAAAGCGCCTGCGTCGCAACGTGGTAGAGTCAATCATTCAATTCCTGAGTGCTTCAACCAGAAGAGCTCACGAAGAGAATAAAGAGGGAGTGACGGTGAAGATGGAATTTTAATTGCGTTTGGCAATCGATTTTATAGTGCAATTGGAGGAGAGAGGGATTTTACGAATAAATAAACAGTAGTCGTAAAAAAATCATTTATTCATCAGCAGCAGATGCAACGACGTACAATCTATCTGATGATGCATATGTTGCACTTCTGCTAGTGAATAGTCTGTTTTTTTGCTGTCAGGTAGTTGCTTAGTCAAAGAGACCGAAGCCCATGTCATCGTCCTCGGACTCGGATTCCTCTTTGGCGGCCTTCTTGTCTTCTGCAATTTGAAATGTTGAACAGACGGTTCAGTAAACAAGAATACAGTTGAGGGTGTCGTTGAGTTGAAGGGAATTGCTTTGTCAGGTGGAAAAATAGCCATCAGTATTATTCAGACGAAAGATGGTACGGGAATTGTGGTCATCATTTAAATAATTTATTGGATGTAGGGAGAATTGAGGAGTGAAGTGGTGAAATTAAAATTTTTTAAGTATCGTTTTAAGTTTTAAGGAAATATGAGTTTAATCATCATTGTTCCTGAATCTGCAGGATTTTTCGGGGAATATCTCGAGACCTTTGTCCCTAAACCTCAAGTTTTGGGCATTTATGGGAGATTAACTGTAAAGAACTTGTGGAAATCATAAAACTATGGTTTTTCTACAATAATTCACTGAATTGTTCGCCGAATCGTCAGCATCGAATCTTTTAGAATAAAATCTGTCTGATTTTTCTCTATTTCATTCAATATTTTACAGAATCAAGAAGAAAATTAAAGGATTGTTTTTGAGATCTATAACAATCCGGGAGAACTCTGGAATTGTTTCTCTACTACTCTACTCTTTTGACACTTTTCCCAAATTTTCTCCTGAGATATTTTAATTATCAGTATCGAATCATTTAAAATTGAATCTTTCAAAATTAAATCCTTAATAAAATCAAAAATCTAACAATTTTTTATGTACTTGATCAAAATTTCCACACAACTGAATTTTTAAGCAAGGAGGAGACGTCACCCTGTACTCAACTTTGAAAACATTACAAGAGCAATCTCAATAACTTTAGGACTTCATCTTGTTCTCTCCACTACACGAAAGTCTTAAATTGCTTCCATAGCCCTCATAACGCATTGAATTCCTGATTTTTCAATCTACATCCCCCTGAATTTTGTAAACAAGGAGCTGACGTCACTCAGTCTTCAACTTCAAAAACACTTCCAGAGAAATGTGAATAAATTTAGGAAATCATCTTGTTTTTTCCACTCCACTCCAACCCAAAAAAAGTGAAATTTAATGTAAAAATTTACCCTTCTTCTCCTCAGCAGCTGGGGCAGCTCCAGCAGCAGCAGCAGCAGCTGGTGCAGCAGCACCACCACCAACTGGCATGGAGGAGAGTTTCTCACGTCCTGAAAAAGCCAAATAAAATAAATCAGTACCTGCACTCAACTAAACTATTCAACAATCTCCATCAGGAGCAGAATGTTCTCTCACCCTGTGCGATCAAATCTTCGATTGATTTTCCATTGAGCTCAGCAATGATCTTCTTGACTCTCTCAGCGTCCGACTCAATTCCCACCGAGGAGAGGATCTTCTCGATGGCATCCTGGGAAGGTGAGACATTGCCACCAAGGACAGCCAGAAGATAAGCGGCCACGTAACGCATTCTGGGATACCAATGGTGAAAAACAATTGATTAACCTCACATTCATCAATCCCCTGATACCCTCGATATTAACATTTAATCTTCAGGAAATAATTTAACATCACTGCCAATCAGTCGAAAGATGGTGATAAATTGCAATCATCATGAAAAATCCAGTGGATCAATTGAGATTCTCCAATCTCAGTCATAAATAAATTCGAATGAAAGAAAAAAGAATGGAACACACGCCGCTCATGGCGAAGGCCATCCGAGCACGTTTGCACATCCGTAAACATCGCGTTGAATTTAATAAATTTCCACTCCCAAATCATTGATTCAGTAACTTCAAACAATGAACAAACCATTATAATCAATATTTTTAACGATTGATGCTAAATTAATTACTTACTTTTAAGTCGTGGTGACACGAAACGTGGATCACGCTAAAATGTAACAGAACGTTCTCGGCGAAGAAACGAAATGAAAGAGGAAGGCGGCAGCCAACCTAGAGGGGCCACCTCTTCAAAATAATTCTCAGAATGCCCACGATGTTCAGCGCCTCTATTTACCATTCGTGCGGGGTTTTCCGTTCTATCAGTTTATTTATTTCCGGTCGTCGCGGGAAAGAAAACGGGAAAAACTTCGTAAGCGTTAATTGTTTGTTGTTGGAAAGCTCACAACACGAGTGTAGGATAGTTTGTTGAGGAGAGATTGATGTGTAAATAGGTGTTATTTGGTATTTGAGGGGTTTGGGATGGATGGCGATTATTACTCTACAGTTTATGCTTGGTAAGTCGCATTATTTTTCGTAATTGCTCCGAAAACATTGGGATCAGTCGTGCGTCGCTAACGCTTTGCACGACAGTTTTTGGTAATTATCTTTGAATTGGGAGAACAGATGCGCTTCTTCGAAGATTACCGTGATAGATTTCCTTCTGATGTGCAGAAATTTGAACTTGGAATGACGTTTCGTATACTAGATAAATTGTACTCATTTCGACAATGATGTTATACAATTCTCCAAAATTATGCATTCCCAAGATATTCGCAAATTACTAAACACATGTTTTCATTTTTTTCCCCTGCTTTCTTTTAAACATGTGGACTTGAATTCATTCGCCAACAAGCAGCATTTACAGAATCAAATTAACAATTTTTTCGCATTCTCAAAATTATTAACTTTGATGAGTAAAAAAATTCATCAACAACGTTTCGTATACTAAATAAATTGCACTCATTTCGACAATGATGTTATACAATTCTCCAAAATTATGCATTCCCAAGATATTCGCAAATTACTAAACACATGTTTTTTCATTTTTTTCCCCTGCTTTCTTTTAAACATGTGGACTTGAATTCATTCGCCAACAAGCAGCATTTACAGAATCAAATTAACAATTTTTTCGCATTCTCAAAATTATTAACTTTGATGAGTAAAAAAATTCATCAACAACGTTTCGTATACTAAATAAATTGCACTCATTTCGACAATGATGTTATACAATTCTCCAAAATTATGCATTCCCAAGATATTCGCAAATTACTAAACACATGTTTTTTCAGTTTTTTCCCCTGCTTTCTTTTAAACATATGGACTTGAATTCATTCGCCAACAACCAGCATTTGCCGAATCAAATTAACAATTTTTTCGCATTCTCAAAATTATTAAGTTTGATGAGTAAAAAAATTCATCAACAACGTTTCGTATACTAAATAAATTGCACTCATTTCGACAATGATGTTATACAATTCTCCAAAATTATGCATTCCCAAGATATTCGCAAATTACTAAACACATGTTTTTTCAGTTTTTTCCCCTGCTTTCTTTTAAACATATGGACTTGAATTCATTCGCCAACAACCAGCATTTGCAGAATCAAATTAACAATTTTTTCGCATTCTCAAAATTATCAACTTTGATGAATAAAAAAATTCATCAACTACGCCCTTCAATCTTCCTTTTTTCCAGAATATTTCAGTGATTTTTCTGTTTTTGGTGCTATTTTTACCCATCTGACTCTGTACTCTTTGTCAATGTAGTCTATACGGCATTACCATGCCAAAGTTTCATTTATTTTATTTTAATCGATAAGAGGTCGGAGAGAACAAAATGTAAAACTCCGAAAAGGTGTGCAGACAACCAATAGGGGAGCGTGGGGTAAAATGAACACTTGACTCTTTTAAAAATATTCATAACTCAGAAACAGATTTATCAATTGAGCTCAGCCTAAGCTCATCACAAAGAGGAATCATTTTTTTTTCATTTGAAAAATAAAACTATTCCATTTCATGAACAACTCAACACGCCAGGAATATTTTTAAAGAGTCAAAAGTGTCCATTTTACCCTACCCTCCCCTAAATGGAATTCATCACCAATTCTATTACTCTTGCTATGCAACAGGTTCGAAAGATGCGGAATAATATCAAACGTTCGCACTCATCTTCGTCAGAACCTGGTGAATGCCTTGAAAAGTAAAGATATGACACTGAACAAAGCGAATATCGGTCCTAAATCAGCGAAGCAGTACGTCTACGATTTGCTGATAGCGGAGTACCTCTGGAATCACAATTATGCGTACACAGTATCGGTATTCGCCAGCGAAGCCCCTCTGCTCGTCAATTTCCGCAAGCACGTACCGAAGAGTGATGATGAGGCACTGGAAACGACCGACAGAAATAAACTGCAGACTGATTACGTTTGCCATACGCTGGAGACCCTGGGGATCAGCCCAGAGGGGCCTGATGGCCAGGCCATCATCGCTGAGTACGATAGCAATGATATGCCCTTGCTATTATCGATATTGAAATATGTTAGCCAATTTAGCAAGCCAAAGAGTAGTGTTCAGATAGTTAGGGAGGATTTTAAAGTCCCCACCAAAAGCTGCCGGACCCAGACTGATTTTCCTGAAAGCGATGTCACTGCGGAGAGTATTAAAATCGTGGCAGCTAAGAGGAAATTGATCAGGCAGAAGGAGTCGTTTGATAGTGAGCTGAGGGAGAAGGAGGAGGCTCTGAAGCAAAGAGCTTCTCACATTGAACAGCAGATGATGACTTTGGACGAAAAATTGGCACAAGTCCAGGTAAAAATAATGAGTCATTTGTTAATAACGTTGTCCCAGCTGCGATAATGCAGTTGTTGGTATTAAACGTTAAATTTCATTTAGACGAAGATATTTAGATGATCATAACACACGTTTTTTGGAGCTCATAAAAGTTCAGGCATTGGGATAATCACTTTACGTACGAAAACATTTCAGAGATAAATTCGAAGCATTCGATAAGAAATTCTGTTGTTTTCGTCAATTTTATTGAAAAATTTTACACGTTTTTTGCGTGTTTTTAAAAACGTATTTAATTGAAACGTTTAAGAGAAAATTTTTTCTAGAGAAAAAATCCCTAGGTTTGATCTTCTACAACTAATTCTATTGAGATATTTTTTATTGAAATGGTTCGTCTTAGATCATTCAAACTTTTTCACTCCATTTTTTTCATAAGAAAATTCAAGTTAAAAAATGGAAAAATTGAAGGTGAGGAATCTAAGCGAAAGAAGTTACATAGAAAGACGAAAATCTTTCGATTCTTGCGTTGTAACATTTTCATTGGCCATTGCTATTAGGAAAACAGATTCTCACAAAGACTGGAAAATTTTTCCCATAGAATAAATGGAGAAAAAATGTAATTTTCAATGTTGTTCGCGTTTTTTTCAATTTTCCGATTTCTCGATTGAGTTGAACGTGTTATTAAAAAGACAATTTCATCATTTGATCTACCAAATACATGAAGTATTTAACATTTTGGTTTTTATTTTGTCCCAGGGTTTCATGCAAGCTGTAAATTTAAAAGAGAAACAGTTCCATGAAGACAGGAAAGAAGAGGAACGTAGGATGTACAGAAAAGAATTAGAATTGGCTGTGAAGGAGAGTTCACTAGAACGAGAAGCTGAGAGGTAAAATGCATACACAATAATCTTGACTATCTCTGAGACGTAATTCCTCCAGGATTTTACGTTTTTTCTAAAACGAAGATGACTTGTAGCACGAATACCACAACATAATATTACTCTTCTGTTTCCCCTACATAACAGATTGGAAAAGGAACGAGACAGTTACAGACACTTCGAGGCGAATCTGAAAAATCTCCAGGAAGAGTTGATAAAAGTGAAACAAGATCTTCCGAATAAAGAGAACAGAGAGACCAAAGACTCGAGAAAAAGTACAAATGAAGCATCGACGCAGACTGAGAAGTGCAACAATGAGACGAATAAGCAATTGAACGATCAAGAGAAGCGAGAGCTGCAGAATCTCGTCCACGAGCAGAAGCTGAGGATAGAGGAGTTGACGCTGAGAGCAGTGAAGCTGTCAAGACAACTCGAGGAAGCCCAGCTGATAAAATACGCGAATAGTGAAGTTATGAAGGCGATTCCACCAGTTCAGCCCTCGAAGACCGTTCTCAGTGAGAGTAGCTCCACCGACGATATCATTCAGGACGCAAAGCAACGATTAAAGAGGCTGGAGGAAGAGACAATGAAGGCTGACAACTGCTACTTAAACGCAATGATAACTTCGCCCTTATGACGAAGAGTTCACTTTAATCTATCCGAGAATTCCGAGCACCTGTGTGACTGAACAAATTATGTACTACTCGATAATTTCATCAATATTATTTATTCATTAAAAGTGGATTTATCACAGAGAGACTGCACACACAATAATTCACGAGGAATCAGTTTATACTAGAAATTCGTTTCATTTTTTTTCGTTTATTATTGTGTAAAATTGGATTCTTGATGATTTAATATAAAAATTATTTACTATTGAGATTTTATTACTTCTATCATTGTTATTATTATTTTCTTTGAAAGATTTGCTGTTATTACATACAACATTCAAACGTGGGAATATAAAATGTAAGTCAAACTCCGTCAGTTGGTTTACATCATCTTCGTTTGGGATCTGAACTCCTCCTAGTATATTTTTGTTAAGGATAAATCTCATGGTAATTAATTCATTAATTAATTCATTAAAAAATATATCAAACATGAAATAATTCCATGAATGCTGGTTCATGGAATTATTAATTTCATGAACAGTTGACTAGTCATTTTTAGGAGAGTGACATTGAATTCAATTTAGAGGGAAAAAATCATGAAATTTCAGATTGAAAATTTACTGAAATTTCAAGTTTTTTAGCAGCAGGAAGATGCAAAATTGTCTAAATTTTTCTGATTTCTATTAATTTTTATAGAATAATTGCACTATAATTTAGTTTTCTTTGATTTCTCCATTGACTTTTGAATTTTTTAATTACAAAATAGCCAGAAATTTCAGTGAAACTACAATGTGGTAAAATTTAACTTTACCCAATGAATTCGAAATTTTTGAGCAGAAGAAAACCAAGAATGTCGCAGTTTACTTGAATTTTCAATTAATTCAAAATATTTATCTGAATTTTCCTGATTACTATAAATTTTTATAGAACAATTGCACTAAAATTTGTAATTTCCACTAATTTTTCCATTGACTCACAAAATGTCAATGATGAAATGGCCTGAAATTTCAGTGGAACCATAACATGATAAAAATTTCCAACAATGTACGATTGTTATCAATCATTCATTTATAAAAAGGATATTGTTTGTCTCTGCCTTCTCGTCCCTCACGCTCGTGGGTCCTCTCCTTCGTGTAAGGAGACTTTTCCTAAACAAAACAGAAAGAAAAGAAAATAAATACAAACAGAACCCTGGAATTCGTAAATAACGTGAAATTCTCCGAATTTCTGGTTCTACGAACCTTGCTGTAGTGATGTTTCTCTCTGTGCTCAGGGACGTCGCCATTTTGGTGGGTATTTTTTGCTGCAACCAAATTGTATTTATCAAAATACTGGAGTCAGGAGGATGAGGGAGAGAGAAATAATCAAGACAAAATGTACGGAATTCCTTTGCTTGGAGAATTCTGGGAAAATCCGTAAATCTCAGGAGCAAAATAAAAACAATCTTTTATTATCATGAAAACAAAAAAAAAACACTTTCAAAAATTCTTTCTTCTTCAAAAATAGTCAAAGAATAGAAATAATAATCATAATAATAACAATACTGTTTAAAAAATGGCACAGTACAGTAAAAGGGCGTCTAAAAATTCAAATCACCAACCCCGATCATCATCTTTCCTCCGCTTCTGTTCAGCCGCAACGACGACCTCCTCTGCTCGATCCTATAAAAAAAAATTAAGTTAAAAATATATTTACGTCTAATAATTGTGTCGGAACTGAATTAATCAGACTCACCCTCTTACGACCGAGTTTTTTCTCTCGTCTGAGCTCTTTCTGCTCATCTCTAACTTTAGTCTTAGCAGATCTTTCTTTCTTTTCACTTGCAGCCTCAGTACGTCTGCTTTCTTTAGGAATGCTTTCTACTTTTCTCCTCTTGGGCTCTAAAAAATCAATAAACCATTCATCAGATTATGAGGATGAGTGAAATAAATGAATAATTATCAAGAGACGAAAAGTTTTGGATGGATAAAGTTTTGGATGGTAAAAGGTTCAGAGAAGGCTTTTGTGGACAGTTGACTATTTCTGTGATGAATTGGTAAACTAGAATAAGTGCATTTTTTTAACAACAATTTATGGAAGCGATTTGGCAATTTTTTTCAATGCACTTATCCTAGTTTATCAATTCACGACAAAGTTATTTTTGAGGAGAATGACATTGACTTCAATTTAGGGGAAAAAATCGTGAAATTTTAGATTGAAAATTCAAGAAAATTCAACATGTTTGAGCAGCAGAAATATGAGAATTTCGCAACTCACTTGAATTTTCCATTAAAAATTCAAGAATATATTTATCTGAATTTTCTTGATTTCCATCACCTTTCCCCGAAATGAACAAACAATCATCAACAATTATCAAGAAAAAAAAAACGCTCAGAGAAATTCATGAATAACTTTTTTCACGAGAAAAAAGTTATGTGTTCTCCAAAAAACGTCTGATAATCTTCCTCTAAATCCATTATCCCAAAACATCCTCAAAAAAAAATACTTCCAACACTCGTAAAATGAATGATAATACCTCTCTCCGCCTCCTGATTCTGCCCCGAGCTGCTAGCACTACTATTCGAGACACTAGAGAGATCCCTGTCCAAATGATCCACCCCTCCTCCATAATAACTCTCCTCCTTGGACTTCCTCTCCTTCTTCTCACTCCCCTCATCGTCCTTCTCACCCTTCTCCTCCTTCTTGACATGTTTCTCCTTCACCTCGACAACATCCTTGCCCTCCTCCTTCTTCCTCACCTTCTCCACCACCTCATGATTCCCCGAATTATTAGCAGACCTCTTTTCCCTGGCCTCCTTGCTCTCCTTCTCCTTCTCCCTGCTCTCCCCATTGCTGACCCCCTCCTTCGAGCCGATGCCATTGCTGACCTTCTCACTCGTCTCATTGTTCGCCCCCTCCTGGCTCTTGGCAGTCCTGTCATTAACATGATGAAACTCAGCCTCCTTGATCATGTGTGGAGTCTTCGCCTTCAGCTGTCCACTGTACGAAGTCGCCAGCACATGGAGATCCTGCCTCTGTCCCTTCTCCTCCTCCCTCACCTTCTCCACTTTTCTCTCGAGAATCCCCGAGAGTTTAGCAATAACTGGAAATTGCGGAAGAATCTTGATCAAAATGATGAAAGAATTCCTGATTTGCACGTAATCCTTGGAGTCCAGACACACAACAATGGCCTTAGTGATCTTATAATGCCACTTGTGGCACACATGGCGATAATTCTCAAATCCCACCATGTCATTAGCCTCCGAGAACTGATTGCTGACCTTGAATTTGGTAACAAATCCAGGATAATTGCTGCACTCTTTATCAAAAATGGCCTTCTCCGAGTGCCACCTCATGACAGTCTCCAGCATGGCACAGAGAAATCGTCCATAACGATTGGCCTCATTCTCAGTGCAAGAGGTAACCGAGTACGTAATATCACAAAAGAGACGATCGTAGCAGAGGAGAGTGGAGAAGTTGGCTGTTTTCAGGGAGTGAATGGTGTGAACGAATTTGGCGCAGTACATTGCATCGACAGCTGTGAATGTGCACCTTGGGAAGAGGCAGAGTTGGAGGAACTGAGTGATTGTCTCGTTCTTGGCTGATTTGGGGCTGCGAGAGAGGAACCACGAGTCCTTCTCCTGTCTCAGGTAAGCCAGGACCTTCTCGACGTGCTCCTCCTGCTTCTTCTTCTCGTCCTGGAGCTTGTCAATCAGAGTTGTGTAGCGCTCCTGCTCCTTTTTTCCTTTGCTGGCGTTCATGTCCTTCGAGTCAGCAGCCTGCGCTGCCAGCTGCTTCAGTCTGTTGATCTCCCTCTGGTAGCTGTCGACTGGTGTGAAGAGGTCGGACATCGATAGGGACCAGAAGGTCACCAGGAACTGGGGGGATATGTCCTCCCAGACTTTGGGTGGGTGCAGGGGACGAACTGACAGAGCTACTGGGGCCATCACTGCTTGCGCTGCCTCTGCCCATTTCGCTTGTTTTACTGAGGCTGACATTCTCTTATAGTTGGGGTCCACTTTGCGGAGGGCGTCGTACTTTATGTTTATCGCGTGGGCGAACATCGGTCTCGCCAGGAAGAAGGCCACGTCCGCGTGGATGTGATTGTCCTGGAGCATGTTGTGCATCCCGGGGAGACGCTCAACGTACTCGTTCACTGTCATCGTTTGGCCGAGGAAGGTGCCGAATTGCACGAGAGTGTCTTGACACTGGTCGTAGAGCTTGCCCACTAGTTTCAGGTGGGACTTGTCGGTCTCTCGGTAGACCACGCAGTGCTTCTGCTGGGCCATTAGGAGGCAGAGGGCCACTGCCAGGTCGTTCTCTGCTAGGGCCTCTTTCAGACGTTGGGACGACTTCTTTGTGTTTCTTACTTGACTGAAGTAACCAGCCTGCAAATTAGGGGGGAGTTGTGGGAAACTGTGAGTTTTGCTTTATGGAGGATAATACTTTATGGCTACTGGAGTTGGGCTGGGGAAGGTGAGGAGGGTTGGGAGCACGTGGGGATAAATTTCGGGGTGAAATGTGTTTTTTGGAGCTCAGATTGGGAGATTTTTTATTATCAGTTTTGTCAGTTGAGGGGCGTGAGAAATAATTAAATAACTTTATGGATTATCAATGTCATTACCATTACATTTTGATAAAAGTTACTTTTTTTAAATGCCTTATTCTTGATAATTAATGAGGGGAGTTGCTTGAACTTTTAGAAATTAATTTTTTTTCAACCCGAAAAAATCTTGTTCATGAATTACTCATGACAAAAGGTCGTAATCTTCAAGTGGCAATTTGTATCTAATGAATCTTTTCGAAAAAGGATAGGTGGAGTAAAGGGGAACGGTTGTCATTGACACAACATTCGAAAATCGAGATATTAGACTTCCTAATTTTTTAACTTCTTTACATTTGTTTGGCAACCTAGGGCCAAAGGGGTCTGGAAAGAAAGCTCTAATGTTTAACAATAAAAAAAACAAAACACTTAAGGATATCCAAGTACTTCTTACAGTTTCAACTATAGATTCAACCATTTTCAATTATTAAATTTGTAAATTAAATTTCATGAGAAAAATTTGAGAAAAAATCATGAATCTTCAACGTCAGTCAAATTACATTTTGCACAGAATTATAATTTTTTTTAAATTCGTTGTTTATGAATAAATAATTGAAATTGTTTAAACTTTAAGAAGCCTGATTTTTTTTTAACCATAAAATCGATTTCTGGTAAGATTCCGAATATTAATAAATTTGTTACGATTCTGACCAAATGATTTTTATGGCGGAAAATCGATTGTTTATAAATTATTTGTAGAAAATTCGTCATTTTCAAAAATAGCAATTTTTTAGATTTTTAAAATATTTTTTAATGCTTCAATATCAAGATTCAAATTCCGATCTGCAAAGTTTCTAAACAAAATTAACAATCATTACCCTGGAGAAAAAATAGCCAGAGTCCTTGGATATCTTTCCTCCCAAAAAAGTTCAAAAACTCAATGCTAAAAAAAAATACCTCAGTTTTCAAGAGATCTCCACCAGCCATAGCATCAAGCTGATCAGCAGTCATCTCCTCAGCAGCCTCCACCCCGGCCATTTTCTGTACAATCTCCTTAAGTATCAACAGATCAAGACTCTTCTGCGCCTTCAGCTGATTAGCCACATACTGAAGCAGCCCCGTGAGCTCAATATTATATTTCTTAAAAATGGCCCCACAGAAGGACGCCAAGGACTGGAGCCACTGGGATATGCTGTTGCCGTCGTGCTTCAACCTGTCGCGATCAGCCCCAGCCAGTGCCTCCACGAGGCAGTACCCGAGGACATCGTACGAGATGTTGGTCAGATACTTCAGTGAGTCCACAACAGGTCCAATGAGATTCTCATACAGCTGTATCTGAATGAGAATGTAGTCGAAGAGGACCCCAGGGGACGAGTGAGTCAGCTTGCCAATGGTCCTCCCCACAGGCTTGATGGTCTCCTTGCTCACCCTCTTCATGATGGACTTGATCTTCTTCTGGGCATCTGCTCGTTTGCGCAGCAATGCAGCATGCTGCATGGGCGTGTCGTTCTTCCACCTGGCATACAGACAATAACGATTCTGATAAGGGTAATACTTCAGAATATTCCACATCTCCTCAGCAACACAGCAGTTGCAGTCCATAAACGAGAGGGAGGGCAGCAGGGCAACGTCCAGGATCGTGAGAATATCGTAGTAGACGCTGCTGCTCCTGTCGATGGGCTGTTTGTTGGAGTCCAGTGGGTGCTGTTTGATGGCAGCATGACAGATCCTCATTATCTTGTACATCAGGATGGGATCGTGATGCAAATTTGGTCCCAGGATTATCAGCATTGGCAAGAGCTGGTCGTGAATGTCGTTGAGATCGTTCATAGGTCGTGGAGCCAGGGGATTGTTCAGGGGTGGGATCCTCCTGCCAGGGAGCTTTGGAGATATGATGCAGTGTTTGCGGTAGACAGGCTCGACTATCGATTGGACCATTCGGCAGAGGGCTAGGGCTATGGGCCTCTGGTCTGTCAGGCTGTGGTCTGGGAGACGACTGAAGAGGCTCTGGGCCACCTCCCAGGCGCCAATCTCCAGCAGTGCCTCGCACAGACCGAATTTCTGGTTCCCCGAGTACTTGTCCTGCGGTGGCTCTCGCTCCTCTGGCACCTCCTCACGATCTTTCGTCGAGATTATACTCATCTTTCGAACGTACTCTTTTGCTGAACGCATCGACTGCTCGTGGTCCTTGATGATGGTCTTGTCGTCCGGGACCAGCCAGGGGAGAATGTTGTCTAGGTGAATCACTTTGTGCTGGAGCATCAGGGCTGTGAGCTTCTGCAGGGAGAACGGGGTGGATTCCACTGTGGAACGGTACTTGAAACCCAGGACCTCGGAGAGGACTTGTTCGTCACACATGTAGGATTTTATCAGGGGAATGAAGAGGGCATCGTCCTCCGGGCGATTCTCGAATGTCTCCAGGACTATGTCCAGGACTCGGTTGGGGTCGAGGTTGAAGTAACCTGGGGACATTTTTTTTTATTCTGGTGGCTGGGGTTGGAGGTTTTCATTGGGGGAAATGGCGAAACATGATAAGTTTGTTCGATTTCGAAGCGGCAGGAAGTGGAGGTTTGAAGAGTTCTTGAGGCATTCCACGCTATTTCAATAATTAGATTATTTTTTCCGAAAATTATTTTTTCTTGATTTTTGGAAAAATCCAGTGGGACGATTTTTGAAGCCTCTATTCTGCTTATCAAGTAATTTAATGTGACGTCTATGTATATTTTTTTATGTATTGTAATCTTTTGTTTACAGTAATTGTAAACAAAGAGGAATTCAATCTTACTGTAATGAAAAAATACATATATAAGATTGTATATACGTATATATTATATAATATATACTATATAAAACATCGTATATATTATATAATATAAAAAATATATATGTATAGTATATATAGTACATATTATATGTCTGTAAACGCATGGGAGAAAAAAATCTTTTTACACAAGTTATACGAAAAATAAAATTTAATGTGTCATCAGGTAAGTAATTGTTTATAGTACCATAACCCGATAAGTATTAGTTGCGTAAGAAACAGTAGCTAAAGCCTTGGAATGTAGAGTTTTCGAAAACCAAGTTAAAAAACCTCCCGAAGACGTGAAATTTGAACTCATCAATATTCACCATTTCAACATAAAATAGAAAAAAAAAAATTAAATAAAACGTAAAATCTGACGTTTTTTTTTTCAAATTTTCACTTGTTTCTTACCTATGAGAGATTTGACAATTTCTAAAGTATTCGAAACCTCACTGGCAGGTCTCTCCTGAATCAATTCAACTATCAGCTTCGAATACCCCTCGCTCTCCTCCCGAAAAAGATTAAACTTCCGTTGTTTGTAACTGAAGAATACAAAGACCACAAAAACAATGAGACACATAACTACAAAAACGCCAAAACAAAACAACCAACTGCTACATACAAGAGTTTTGTCTTCACTTTAACAAACTTTGTGTTAAAGTTTCGATTTTTAAGAATTCCAACGTCCTGCAGGGTGTCAATCTCCAGTCGTTCTTTGAGTATCCTATCTGTCAAAAACTGTGCCAAAGGAGGAAAACCAAAAAACATTTAAAATAACTGGACCAGAGAGGAGATTCCCGAGAGAAAGAGTAGCCTACCTTTTCGCTTTCTTTTACGATGTAATAAAAATTGTTTCTGTTGTCGTTCACCACTTCCGCATCTATCAGGGTGAATAAATCCACAATAGTGGAGGGTATGGCAGCATCGATGCTCTAAAAAAATGAATTAAACCACGAATAACATGATTAATTCACAGGATCAATAATTTTCATCGATTCACACGAATAATTGATGCTTACGATAAGTTCTCCAAGGGTAGATACCACATTGTCTTTCTTTACATTCCCCTGGACTCCATTTGAGATCAATTCGTACAATCCTCGTCTCCATTCTACAACGAATAATGTTATTTCGAGTTAAAGAATGCTGTTTATTTTCCTCAATCAACGATTTCACCAGTATTAGGATGACCTTCATGCACAGAAAGGGAACAAAGGAATTTTAAAAACACTGAACATGGTGGATTGGTGATGGTTATCCCGCCTATTCTGTGGTACATACCTGTAGTGTCGCCTTCCTTATACTTCTGCTTGATTATCTTGAGGCTGCAAACATTGGTTAATCGACAATTAACTCTTCGGTAGAGCGATATACCCGGAATATTAAAGTTGCAACCGTCAATACTTTATTTCCCATAAAAACAGATATCTGGTTTATCAATGAATCATTTATTTTCCCAGTGAAAGTTATCATTTATTTATTGGGGGATGAAATCGAAAGCCTCAAACAATACGCCTTTGCCTATGTACCACCATTCTCCTTGTCGTTAAATGCCTGGATACTACCACTTACTAATCATTTTTTCCATGTTTGTCCCATGTTTTCCATAAATCAGAATGCCACCCTTTATTAATCGCCATTTTTCATTTGTTATTACACGATATTTGGTTCTTCAATTTGTTAAAAAACACAACCGCATCAACAACGCACGTTACACTGTCGACGCCATTGTGGTTCATGGGGCCTTTTCAATTTCAATATGGAGACTGTTCAACACATCGTCTAGTCTTCAAAATAAAAACTTCTTTCGCAACTTCTAATTTTTTTTTCAGCGAAAAATAATAATTAAACGAGAGGAAAAATCGTGCAGTTAAAAATGGAATTTTTTTTTGTTAACGTCAATTTTTATTTTTCGGTGTTTATTTTGAATAGTTTTATTCAGCGGAAGTGGAGAGAGCCGCTGGTACTTCCGGCGTGGAAGGCGACAGGAAGCGGTCACTTGTTGCCTTATGTGAACGCGGCTTGAAGTTCTTTTCAGTAGATCCATTTGTCGGAGAGGTAATGAAGGATTTTTGTTGAAATGATAATCTAATAACATCCACACAATTTGTGGTGAATTGTAATATTATTCAGTGGAATTATAATCGTTGTTAATTTCTGGGGAGAATTATGTCGATATTTTTGGGATTGAGTGGTGATAAAGGGCGATTTTTCGTGTCACATGGGGGAGACGTTTGTTTACATCTAAAAGTCTAATGACATTTAATTTGGGGTGGAATTAGTGGAGGGCGGGGTCTCGAGGTGGGATGAGCTTTGTTTTTTGTTAAGGGGTCGTGTTGTTGTTATTAACAATTTGTTGGTTATGTTTTCGTTGTTTATGACTGTCAGGGTTAACCTCAATCTTAAGACCGGAGAGTGGAGGGTGAACAAAAGAGAGATTAGAATGTTGGGGGTGAAGGGTAAAATGAACTGTATTTGATCGTAAATAACTACAGATGGGAAGAGGGGAACGCTAGAATTTTTTTTTATCTTGACAGTATTTTTTTTTAACTTGAGAATGAGATTTGATTCATCGAAATTGTACCATTTGGTCAGGAGATATTGACGATTAAAGACAGACTATTTAATCTAACTTATGTTATTTCATTTCCAAAGAGAAATTTATAAACAACACCGACGGATGTTCATTAAGGCCTTCTATGTAGAGGAATTCAACCCCCGAAAAATCTACAAATCTAAATATTTTCCCAAAACTACCTCGAAGTCTGAAAATAATTAAATAGGGGAGATTTGCTCAAAGTGACTATTTTTAATCTTCAATATCTCAAAAACCACGGCGAGAAATTTCACATTTTTATTTCCACTTTAAACGTATTACTTCAGGTTTTAAAATGAGACCTAATTAATTCAAATCATATCATTCGATCAAACGATATTGATGATTGAATGAAGTTGATTTGACCTCACCTTTTCCTACAGGAAATCGAGGGAGAGGATTTTGGCTGGCATTTACCTGATCCATTTTTGTTGCAGGTGACAATGGCCAAGACGAACGAAAAAAAGGGCAAGAGTGCCATCAATGAAGTGGTGACTCGCGAGTACACCGTAAACCTTCACAAACGTCTCCATGGAGTTGGGTTCAAGAAACGTGCACCAAGGGCCATCAAGGAAATCCGTAAATTCGCGGAGAAACAGATGGGCACACCTGATGTCAGGATTGACACTCGTCTCAACAAACAACTCTGGTCCAAGGGTATCAGGTGAGAAATAATTCTCCAAGTATTATTTCAATATTGAGATTTCGAGGAGGAACTAAAGAAGTAACAAGTGGTAGTCAAAATTTTTTATTGATAAATCGTTGTCTTCATGAAAGTTCAAATGACTGAAGAGAAATGTTTACGAGATCACCCAATTGTACCTTTCGAGATTCAATATTGGCTTTTATGGGACATACAGTTTTATCGTAGGAATGCAGAGGAGAAGTTTTATTAACCAATTCAGTAGCGAGGTGGTCAAACTAAATTAAGCCAATTCAGTCTTCACTTGAGTTTTCCAGAAATATTTCCGAATTTAAGAGAGATAGCGAAATTTTCATTATGGCCTTTTTTGTAGAGCGAATTGAGTGCTACTAAAAAGGTTATGAGAAAAATTTTGCTATCTCCCTTAGATTTCGAGATATTCATTGAAAACTGGCCAATAGCCAAAATCGACTTAAACCGTTTGACTGCTTCGTTACTGAATTGTTAACCATTATTAACCAATGAAACGGTTCATCTCCATGATGCTAGTAATTACCAATAATTAATTAAATTAAATTAAATTAAATTGGTCATAAGTTGTTGTTACTCATTATTAACCCCTTTGGAACGAGAATTTTTTAAATTGAATGAGAACAAAAATGTGGGAAAAATATTGAAACTCCTCAAACTACTGAAAATATACCATCTAATATAATGAATTATTAATCAAAACCAAATGTAAACGAAATTTGCCAAATTTTGACTGAAGTCGCTGAGAATCTCGTTCTTAATACGACTTTAAATAAACGAAAGAATTCAGTCTTCACTTGAGTTTTCCAGAAATATTTCCGAATTTAAGGGAGATAGCGAAATTTTCATAATGACCTTGTTTGTAGAGCGAATTGAGTGCTACTAAAAAGGTTATGAGAAAAATTTTGCTATCTCCCTTAGATTTCGACATATTCATTGAAAACTGGCCAATAGCCAAAATCGATTTAAACCGTTTGACTGCTTCGTTACTGAATTATTAACCATTATTAACCAATGAAACTGTTCATCTCCATGATGCTAATAATTACCCATAATTAATTAAATTAAATTAAATTAAATTGGTCATAAGTTGTTGTTACTCATTATTAACCCCTTTGGAACGAAAATAATTCAAATAGAATGAGAACAAAAATGTGGGAAAAATATTGAAACTCCTCAAACTAATGAAAATATACCATCTAATATAATGAATTAATCAAAAGCAAATGTAATCGAAATTTGCCAAATTTTGACTAAAGTCGCTGAGAATCTCGTTCTTAATACGACTTTAAATAAACGAAAGAATTCAGTCTTCACTTGAGTTTTCCAGAAATATTTCCGAATTTAAGGGAGATAGCGAAATTTTCATAATGACCTTTTTTGTAGAGCGAATTGAGTGCTACTAAAAAGGTTATGAGAAAAATTTTGCTATCTCCCTTAGATTTCGACATATTCATTGAAAACTGGCCAATAGCCAAAATCGATTTAAACCGTTTGACTGCTTCGTTACTGAATTATTAACCATTATTAACCAATGAAACTGTTCATCTCCATGATGCTAATAATTACCCATAATTAATTAAATTAAATTAAATTAAATTGGTCATAAGTTGTTGTTACTCATTATTAACCCCTTTGGAACGAAAATAATTCAAATAGAATGAGAACAAAAATGTGGGAAAAATATTGAAACTCCTCAAACTAATGAAAATATACCATCTAATATAATGAATTAATCAAAAGCATATGTAATCGAAATTTGCCAAATTTTGACTAAAGTCGCTGAGAACCTCGTTCTTAATACGACTTTAAATAAACGAAAAAAATAAAAATAAGAAAATAATTTACATGAGATAAAAAAATGTCAGTGGCATTAAAACACATTGACAATGCTGGAATCCATCAACAATCGATAATAATTCATGTATTGTTTTTTCATTTCTGTTCAGAAACGTTCCATTCAGAGTTCGTGTTCGCCTGAGCCGAAGAAGGAACGACGACGAAGACTCCGCCAACAAGCTGTACACTCTGGTCACATACATCCCCGTCGTGAGCTTCAAGAGTCTGCAAACAGAAAATGTTGACGCAAGTCAAGATTAAATTTTTCATTAATAAATAATATTGGCTCGTCAGTTGCGTTATCATTGCTCCAAAATCCCAGAATTACACCCTCTCGAATGTCATCAGTTGAAAACTCATTACGATTTCTGTATATTGGCCTCAATCTGGTCTCAATGCAGCATCAATCATTTCTTGGGAGAAATTGTGTACGTCGAGTCGAGATGAATCAGTGAATGACCTGCGCCAACGGTTCTATTTCCACCGGTATCAATAATTTAACCGTCGGTTGTTTAATCGAGTTATTGGGGAATAATTTAGGAGATGGTAATTATCAATGGTTGGCTTGTAAGATGTGAATGGAGATTAGGGATTTATTGATTTGGGTCTCTCATTCGAAGTATTGAGAATTCTAGGGTTGCTTATTGTTGGAGGTTCGTGTGCATCAGTTGCCGAGCACTTGGGCTCAGATTTTAAACACTTGAATGAAGGACTACTATTTTTTTTTTATATTTCTTTTCCTACTACTCTTCCTACATTTCTCTCTTCTGATTTTTTCAGCGAACAATGAACGACTACTATTTAAGCCATTGAAAACTCAGAGGAATGACCTATTTCAATCAAATAGAACTTCATTTGAAATTTTTTTATTCATTTTAGGAGTTTTTTTGTTGGCAATTGATAAACTCATACATTTAAGGTGTTTCGTGCGAAAAAATTAAATGATCAGATTCATCTGGAATTCATATAGAATGTCTACAATCACAATTGAATTATCTGTGAATTTTCCTAGACTTTTTTCGGATTTCCTTTTTAAGTTATTAATGATTGAAGTCGCTTCTTCTCCATAGGCTCTCTTCTCATGAAGATCTTCTCATGAAGATTTTTCTGTTTAGCACGAAACTGCGTTACCATCTGAGCTGATAATATAGTTTCACGCTAAACAGAAAAATCTCCATAAGAGCGCATGTATAAGCAGCGACTTTAATCGTTAATAACTTGAAAAGGAAACCGGAAAAAACTCTATAAAAATTCATAGACATTCCAATTGTGATGATAAACATTCTATAAGAATTCCAGATGAGTGTCATTATTTACCTCATTCGCACGAAATACCTTAAATGAAAATTTTTTCATTTTATGAACTCGATGGTTCATTCATGAAAAAAATTGATTCAAATCAAATTAAAATTAAATTTTTGTTCTCAGCTAAATAACAATTTCATTTCTAAAAAAAAAGAAATAATTGTCTGTGTATAGACACTTATCGAAATACAAAATGATTGAAACCAAGAGTATAAGCGTAGAAGAACAAGAATGATAAGAGAAAACTGTTATATTGAATATGATTGAGAAGATAAATATAAGTCCCAATGTGATAAAAAAAATGAGTAGACTGTTAAAAACTAAGTTTAGATCCAAGTACTATGTAACCGGTGGGAATGTAAAAGGCCACGCAAGGCTATACATCTTATCTAATAAAAAATCTAATCTAATCAATTTCATTTCTAACTAATAAAGTCTCCATTTGTTCGAAAAAACATCGGTTTGTTTCTGAAAAACTATTTGAAGTGAATGGAAAGGCAAATAAAAATGACGGGTAAGTTTGAATAAAAGTCTTCTAGCGAGCTATTTCGCTCCATTCCTTATTTCAAATGAAGTTTATTCAACTTGAATGACACTGATTATCCATTCATTACGAAATTGTAATCGTTAATGGCGATTCATCATGCATTTTCATTCTAAAGTTCATTCTGTCGTGCACTCATAAAAAAAACGATACCATAAATTCTCCATTGATTATTCCGCAAATATCTCTTGAAGTAATGGGTTTTGGAAAAGCTCCCTTGTTCTCTTATTAATTTCTAGAGTTTCGAGAATATATGCAAGTGTCTTTTTGCAATTAATCATTAGTGAATTTCAGACATTTCAATCTCACCACTCTCTCTCCCTATCCCTGGGATTTTTACATTTTTACATTCTTTAATTCAATTAAAACACTTGTCTGGCTGCAGAACGCGATTTGAATGACACTGATTATCCATTAATTACGAAATTGTAATCTTAATGGCGATTCATCATGCATTTTCATTCTAAAGTTCATTCTGTCGTGCACTCATGAAAAAAACGAGACCATAAATGCTCTACTGATTATTCCACAAATATCTCTTGAAGTAATGGGTTTTGGAAAAGCTCCCTTGTTCTCTTATTAATTTCTAGAGTTTCGAGAATATGTGCAAGTGTCTTTTTGCAATTAATCATTAGTGAATTTCAGACATTTCAACCTCTCTCCCTATCGCTGTGATTTTTACATTTTTACATTCTTTAATTCAATTAAAACACTTGTCTGGCTGCAGAACGCAATTTGAATGACACTGATTATCCATTAATTACGAAATTTTAATCGTTAATAGCAATTCATCATGCATTTTCTGTCCAAAATTTATTCTGTCGTGCACTCACGAAGTCTGAAAATTCTGTATTGATTATTCCGCAAATATCTCCTGAAGTAATAGGTTTTGGAAAAGCTCTCTTGTTTTTCTCCTTAACTTCGAGAGTCGCGGAATCTCTGCAAGAGATTCATTCCTGTTCTCAAATTCGATCCCCCATTTCCGGTGGTTTTGAATGAAGCCATTTCATAATGGAATGTCATATGTTTGAATTAATAATGCCAGTACCATGATTCACATCCGTCGTGACTCCAAGATTTTAATCTTTAATTATTCTACAGATATTCACATAAATCATGTCAAATTCTCGGTAATTTTTAATAGACGTTCATTCAGTCCATTTGCGTAACATTATTTATTGAGGAAAAGTGAGGAAATCTACTTTTTGATGAAAATGCATAGAATAGTTAAGAAATTACTATTTTTTGAGATTTTTTGTTATTTGTATTAATGATTTTCATTGTTTATCCTATGAAATGTGCAGCAAATGCTCAACTTTGAGTTCAACTAGTGAAGAAGCTTTTTGTTTTCGTTTATTACTTTCGCATTGATTTGTCAATTTTTAAATTTTTTTCGATTTTTTTATGATCCGCACGATTTAGTTGAAAAGACTGGATTCCCTAAATCTCTCAAAATGTCAAAAATTCAAACATAATATGCACAAAATAATAAAGCATGGAAAATCCTTTAAAAAAACAACTATTAATACTAAATTATTGATTTCTTGTATTTGTCAATATAAAAACAATTTGAATCTTTGTATGATATTAATCATTAATGTATTAATTCAGTGGATAAATTCAGTTGGATTACATTGTCTGCTCAAAAGCAGAGAATAAAAAAAAAGAAAAAAAAATCGGCTAATTCCTAAAAAAATAGTAATTTTACAAAAAATAGTTGAGATGTTGTAGTTGAAATGTCGTCTATTTGAAGACTGGATCCCCTAAATCTCCCAAAATGTAAACAATTCAAACAAAATATACCCAAAATAATAAATCATGAAAAATTCTTTGAAAAAACGACTTATTAATACTAAATTATTGATCTCATGTAATGGTTATTGTAAAAACAATTTGTATCTTTGTATGATATTAATCATTAATGTATTAGTTCAGTGGGTATATTCAGTTGGATTAGATTGTCTGTTGAAAAGCAGAGAATAAAAAAACTGAAAATTGAAAAAATTTCGGCTAATTCCTAAAAATATAATAATTTCACAAAAACTAGTTGAGATGTTCTAGTTGAAATGTCGTCTAGTTGAAGACTGAATCCCCTAAATCTCCCAAAATGTAAACAATTCAAACAAAATATACCCAAAATAATAAATCATGAAAAATTCTTTGAAAAAACAACTTATTAATACTAAATTATTGATCTCATGTAATTGTAATTGTAAAAATAAATTGAATCTTTGTATGATACTAATCATTAATATATTAGTTCCGTGGTTAAGTTGACTTGAATCACATTATCTGTCGAAAAGCAGAGAATTAAAAAAATGAAAATTGAAAAAATTCCTAAAAAAATAGTAATTTCACAAAAACTAGTTGATAAGTTGTAGTTGAAAAATGCAATTCAAATGTCGTAGTTGAAAAGACGTGCCCCCATTATCGAGTGCGTTTCGGAATCAACTACCGGAGCTGCAGTCAAGTAAAATTGGATAGGGTTGCAGTACTGTTACTGCGACTACCTCCATTACCAAGCGCATCCATCAATACTCCCAAAATTTGATAGAAAAATAATAATCATTGTCCTCCCAAAAAAAATGCAGTAATAAATAGGACAAAACATCGTAGATACCCGCCGTGAACTATCGCATCCCAGGCGTTGAGATATTAAATTGTATTCCTAGCGAATTGTCGGGCGTCCCACGGGGCCCTGCACCGACCAATATTTAATCAACTTTGCAGGAGAATATTATTCTCCGGACAAATCAAGGACATATGTAGCGGAGTCCCGCGTGTATCCACACACTCTCCCCCCGATTCTTCCTGCACCCACACACCAAAGAATCGCAGTGGATGGGTGAGTGATCACGGATAGGGCGGTTTTACCCCCGTCCGAGCGTCGAGCCCGACATACCGCACGCTGTAGCGTGTTGCTGCCGTGAATCCCTCGGGACCGGTGGATTTGGAGAGACAAAAAAAACACCGAAAGAGTGAGGGTCGACGTTTCCATGTTGTTTGCGCTCGTGAGAACAAGTGCCCGGCAAGTGTCGCACCATTTTTTTCATCTCCCTTCCGTCTTCTTCCTTTTACTCATATATAGGTCCTCGATTTTTATTGACACAGAATTTATGAGCCCCGGAGTCAAATCAAAAAGGTAGTCATTCTCTCAATTCAATTGAAGATGGAATGGTTGATAAAAATGAAAAATTGAAGGGAAATTACAAAATGGGGTAGGCTATTAGCCTTTAAGGGATATCTCTAGAGAACAGGTTTTTCTTATGAATGCAGAAACAATTTAATAAAAAACCGAGCGAGTTCGCTAGATAATTCTGTTGGATTTTCTATTAGTTTTTGGCCGATTCTATTAAAATATTCTATAGAAAAAATCAATAGAAGTCGATTTTTCTACACAATTTATTCTCTTGAAATATTTTCTATAGAACTTCCTCGGCTCGCATTTTCTAAGTTTTTTTCACTCCATTCTTCTTTTCTTTTCATAGAATTTCTTTTGAAAAAAACCCGGAAAATTTGAGCCGAGGAAATTATATAGAAAATATCTCAATAGAATAAATTGTACAAAAAAATCGAATTTCTCAACTTTTGTATTAGAACACCAGAGCTTTTATTTGAGCTCCACTTCACCCTAAGTGTCCGGACATTTTACAACGATTTTGTTATTCAAACTTTGCAAGTCTAAATTTGAATCTTGAACATTTGCAAAATCTTTAAAAAAATTAGAAAGTTTACTTTTGGATGAAGATGTATGAATTAATTTTAAAAATTCAATTTTTAAGAATTACGAGCGTTTTCTATAAATAATTTACAAACAATGAATTTTCCACCACAAAAATCATTTGTGCAGAACCGTAACAGATTTATTCATATTCAGAATTTTATCAGAAGTCGATTTCACGTTTAAAAAAATTAGAGTTCCGAAAGTTTAACTAATTCCACTTATTAACTAATAAACAACGATTATTCAAAAAATAATAATCCTATGCAAAACATAATTCGAATGACGCAGAATATTCATGATTTTTTTTCAAATTTTTCTCACGCAATTTGATTAACAAATTTGATGACTGAAAATGGTTGAATCTACAGTACGTCGTCTGCACCAAACTGTGAAAAATACTTGGACATCGTAGTAGTACTATATAGTCGTGTGATATTATGATAACATAATGTAACACTACATTATGTCATCAGGCGATGAAAGTATTATCCGACTCATGTAACTTTATAACCCCCGCCTTCGGCTCGGACAATAATCACACGAGTCCTAAAATACTTCTATCGCTGCGTGCTATAATATTTTATCCGAGCGATGCTCCCACAAGTTACGCCGAGCATGCGTAAAATTTCGCTTCACGCACAAGTGTCGAAAAGATCACTTAATCAACCTAATATTGACGAATGAATCTGGCCTAATCCCCTGCCCGTTGCATTCTCCCAACCACCCAAGAAAAACACCTCAAAATCTTTCACCCGCATATCATACAATACCGAGGATTCAACAAGCCACAAATGTCGATTCGAGTGTGCGAATGGAAAGTAGAGAGCGGGAGAATGCTGTGCTTCGTGGCTCGTAAAATCGTGAATTTTCCCCCTCGTCGAAACATTAGGCATCATCACAGGCGATAGCGTTTCGTTTTAACCCCTCATACCCATTTTTGAGACTCCCAGAGGTTGGGTGAAGCCCCCCTCCCCCTCCCCCTCCGCCCCCTCTCCGCCAATCCCTCACCCTCGCCCTCATCACTAAGGGGCGTTGATCTTGCCGGGAAGAGTGAAAATCGTACAATCGTACAGAGGGATGAAATAGCCAGGGGTGGCTGTTTACAATCCACCAATGAACGCACAGTATTCTCTCCCATACAGTCTGCCATATCGGCAGAAACCCCCGGGCAGTTAAGCCACGCCCCCATTCACCCCGAGCCTAGGATACGAAATGGGGGGTAGAGCAGTACGCGATGTGAAGAGCGTTATTGAATTAAGCTTATCATTTGATTTTGAGGAGAGCCACCAGTCGGTTGTCTCGGGTGCTCTTAAACGCCACCGAAAAACTTTTCTATCGCCGACCCCCGGGATAATCGCAATAATTTGATATCGCTCCTTGATACGATTACATCGTAAGCACCCCGCGGCTTTTCCAAGAGGTATAACGCGTGGTGGAGAGCGAAAGGAGGTGCTGGAAAGAAAACGGAGAAAGGAGTTGGAAGTCGCCGGCTTTTCCTCGGGTTTTCTTTTCTTTTCTTTGTTTATATACGTTTTGTTCTCCTTCTGCGGCACGACGCGGGGGTCTGCGGATGCGGTGGAGACAGTTGTGCGCGGAAATTGGGCCTCACGCGGCTGATTGAGTGAGTGCGCGTGCGCAGGCGGCCTCTGGCGCACCGGAGGAAGGCGCGCGTTCCGCGTGTCCGCGGGGGAATCGAGATTTTGTTCATGTAATACGATCCCGGGGACTGATCGTGTGCCCGACGGCCCGCGCGGCCGTGATGCCACCCAGTAACAAGGACTAAGGTTGCTTTGGGGTCAGGTGTGACGGATTTGGAGACGATATTTGGTACTTGTGATTTTGTGAGATTTGCGGGGGTGTGGAGAGACGGGAATGGATTATTCGTATTTGAATCAAGCGGCGGCTGCGGCGGCCGCCGGGTTCGAGGCGTCGAGCTGCGCTCTTGCCGCCGGGGATATGCAGTGTGGATATGGGGACTTGAGTTCGTGCTCGCAGATGAGTCAGGCGGCGTATCGGTACACGGCGGCGAGGGCCGCGGGGTATCCGGGGAATGCTGGCGCCACGGGGACCGCCAGCGGCCCGGGACTTGGGGCGCATCATGCTGGGCATGCTCATGCCCACGCGCATCATGCTGCCCATGCGACACCCTGCTCTGTTATGGCGGCGAGGAGTCAGGATGTTCATCGGCATGCCGCCTCTATATTCAATCAGTCGATTAATCTTCAAGGTAAGGGGGGTGCGGTTTTTGGAGCAGGGAAGGGAATGCGGGGGCAACATTTTACGCACGCTCCGTGTTCCGGAAACCCCATTACGTACATATTGTGGGGGAAAATAGCGTTCGACATTCGTCGGAAATTTATTTTTTGAGATGGAGGGTAGACACATGTCATCCGTCACACGTCAAGACGCACTTTTTGGCATTCCGGACGTAAGGCGGCGCTTCGCGGACGCTGCGGAATCTCTGACTAGGGCTGTTATGACCAACAATATTGTTCGTCACACGGCACCTCATATTAGCCTGATTTTTTTTTCGGCCTTACACTGTTAGAAAATTACTCCTGAAATTTCGAGTAAAAAATCTTGGAATTTTTAATAATCATTCATTCACAAGAAATTTTCATGTATTAGTGAGAAATCAGTTGAATTCTGTTTCTAGTTCACATGATAATGAAAATTATTAAATAATTTGAAAATTTACGCAACAATATTCTTGAATCTTCAATCCACTGAAAATTCAGTTGGATGTGATGTTCAATTTCCGCAATGGTAATGAAAATTATTAAATAATGTGAAAATTCTAGGTGTTGTTGAAATATCAACGATAATCTAACATGAAAAATCCAATTATTCTGAATTTCCGATCTGAGTGAGAAATTGCATGAACGATTTTTCACGGAATTTTTCCAGAGCGTTCCGTAATTTTTATCTGAATCTCCTGTGAAAAATTACGATACCGTCATTTAAATTTTCTGAGTCGATTCCGTAATCGGTAAGCGAATTGTGAGTTCCGTAATTTTTACTGAACATTTCTCTCCGTGCATGCAATAATCTCTCATTTAGATCAAATATAGAGTTTTATTTGATTCGAATGCTTCATTTCTCCGGTCATTCATTTCGTCACACGTAAAAGCCAATCTCTAGAGCCAAAATAATTCATTCCACATGCGCATTTTCTTCACAAACCGTCGATATGGAGATAGTGGTTCTAACGATCAATGAATCAGACGCGTAAAGTGCATTAATAATTCCATTCGAGTCGTCGTGTAAACAAATATGTTCTTAATCCACACAAAGAATTTGTTAATTTAAAATGGAATTAATGTTTGGACATCGAAGGGAAGAGATTCATCAGCATGTCAATCCCTCATTTAGGTAAAATATAGGGTTTTATTTGACTCGAAAGCTTCATTTCTCTGAGCGCATATGTGATTCATTTCATGGCACAAAAACCAATCTCAAGAGCCAAAATAATTCATTCCACATGCGCATTTTCTTCATAGACCGCTGAGATGGAGATAATGGTTGTGACGATCAATGGATAAGATTAAAGTGCATTAATAATTCCATTCGAGTGGTCGTATAATCTCCTTGAATTTTGCTCAGGAGAATGTAAATTCATATCCGGTGCATCGGTGAATTATTATCGAGGCCCCGCTGAGGCACTGAAAAATTATCCGTCAAAAAATGTCAATTTACTGTGCCCAAGGCACGTCGATAATCAACGAGAATTGGTGCGCCCAATTTTTCCATTTACCACGAAAATGAACTCCAATTTCCTCCATCCGTCGAACTCCAGTGGAAAAATTCATCATCAATGATTCATTCCACCGGATAATTCCCTTTGATTATATTTCACGGTAATACACGTCGCCTCGCGTGTCGAAAATAATTTTTCCCTCAATTTTTTAACGTCAACTGTCACAGGTACCTGAAATTTTCAACGGATACAGCAGCCAGCGGTTTATTTCAGGTACTTGAGTACCGCATGTGAATTGAGAATTGAATGAATATTTGAGCCAGGTTTCGTTTACTTGTTCATCGGGATGAACACAGAGCCATCATCTAGCTCTTCAGATGATATTTACTGAATTATTGACGGGAAATTTCTATGTTGGGATGAACATTTTTATTTGATGGCTTCTGTTGTCGGTGGGAATCGTGTATTTTATTTGTGAGATTGTCTTACAGTGTTAGAATATTATTCTTGGGGTTTTGAGTCAAACATATTGCAATGACTAATTTAAAACTAATTCAAAAATAAGCCAAAGTAGGACTAATGTACATGAAACTCTCATTTATGTTGTTGCTGACAAAACACTTGATTTCTGGGATGTTTAATGAAATTCCAAAATTGTAAAATTTGAGGCTACTATTGTTCTGATTGATAAAATTATTTATAAATCTTTGTTTAATTATGAAATAACCAAAAAATTCTCATATTATCGCTTCTTTGATATTACGAATATGAAAGCCTTCAGTTAGCGATAATTAATTGACGATAATCTAATATCGGATTTCGTGAATTAATCAAAAGACTCTTCCATAACTCCAAATACCGATGAATACTTTTACAATTTTCCCTCATGAAGTGGTCGGACTGTGCACTTACTTCCCGATAAATGCTGTCAATTATCTGTTACTTGAAATTCTGACAACTTTTAATAAAAAAAGTCAGAAGATATTTTCGCACTAGCCCGCGTTTGTCATCCAATTCTAATTTTGCGGAAAAATTTTCAAAGCTAATTTTTAAATTAATTAATACTATTAATATTTTTTAGGACTATTAATTTTCAATTTCTAAGTCCTCAAAACAACTTGTCAAATGGTCAAATTGTCGTTAAGTCTATTCTGATTTATGACTCATTTTAAAAAAAATCAAATGAACGCTCCTTCGATACCACAAATCTGAAAACCTCCATTTACTTCTAAAATTATGCAAAACATGAAGAAATCCACTCCCTCCATAGTAAATTGCCAATAATTTAATGTCGCATTTCATGAATGAATGAAAAAAACACTTCCATAACTCCAAATATCGATAACTACTTTTACAATTTTTCCTCATGAAGTGGTCGGACTGTGTACATATTTCCCGATAAATGCTGTCAATTATCTGTTACTTGAAATTCTGAAAACTTTTAACAGATAAAGTCCCAATATATTTTCGCACTAGCCCGCGTTTGTCATCCAATTCTAATTTTGCGGAAAAATTTTCAAAGCTAATTTTTAAATTAATTAATACTATTAATATTTTTTAGGACTATTAATTTTCAATTTCTCAGTCCTCAAAACAACTTGTCAAATTGTCAAATTGTCGTTAAGTCTATTCTGATTAATGACTCATCTAAAAAAAAATCATATTATCGCTCTTTCGATACCGCAAATCTGAAAACCTTCATTTACTTCTAAAATTATGCAAAACTTGAATAAATCCACTCCCTCCATAGTAAATTGCCAATAATCTAATGTCGCATTTCATGAATGAATGAAAAAAACACTTCCATAACTCCAAATATCGATAACTACTTTTACAATTTTTCCTCATGAAGTGGTCGGACTGTGTACATATTTCCCGATAAATGCTGTCAATTATCTGTTACTTGAAATTCTGAAAACTTTTAACAGATAAAGTCCCAATATATTTTCGCACTAGCCCGCGTTTGTCATCCAATTCTAATTTTGCGGAAAAATTTTCAAAGCTAATTTTTAAATTAATTAATACTATTAATATTTTTTAGGACTATTAATTTTCAATTTCTAAGTCCTCAAAACAACTTGTCAAATTGTCAAATTGTCGTTAAGTCTATTCTGATTAATGACTCATCTAAAAAAAAATCATATTATCGCTCTTTCGATACCGCAAATCTGAAAACCTTCATTTACTTCTAAAATTATGCAAAACTTGAATAAATCCACTCCCTCCACAGTAAATTGCCAATAATCTAATGTCGCATTTCATGAATGAATGAAAAAAACACTTCCATAACTCCAAATATCGATAACTACTTTTACAATTTTTCCTCATGAAGTGGTCGGGACTGTGCACTTACTTCCCGATAAATGCTGTCAAGTAGATAGAGGAGTTTATAGTCAGCCGGCGGACGGGTCTGGCAGAGTGGTAGCAACGACAAGATGGCACTGAAAATCAATGGATGCCTTCCTCTCTCTCCTCATCCTCTTGACGCTCATCACTATGGTTACGTACTCGCGTTCTCATTGCGTCGATCACGGCATCACATCTGAAACTAGTTTTTATGCGACGAGAAAATTCATCGTAATGCTCCGCTCGACTCTGCCCTTCAGAGTAATAAAAAGTTTATCATTATTTGCGAAGAAAATGCACTGATGGCAATTTACTTGACAGGTGGCCTGGGGTACAAGCCGTACTCGGCGCACGACGGGCTCGCGGAGAAGAGGAAACAGCGACGGATACGCACGACGTTCACCTCGGCTCAGCTGAAGGAGCTGGAGCGGGCGTTCCAGGAGACACATTATCCTGACATTTACACGAGAGAGGAGATAGCGATGAAGATCGATCTCACGGAAGCCAGGGTACAGGTGAGTTGGTTTTATTGTCTGATCTTAAATTTCCGGAACCACTTGCGCGTGCAGGTGGCGGAGTCGGGCGAGTTTTTCAGGGAGTGGAATTGGTAGGTAAGGGGTAGGAATAGGTATTTGAGTCTCGAAAAACTTTTTTTGGAGTGCAAACGTCCATTTTGGGGAGGATAGTGCGCGCTAATGGGGGAATATCTGTCGGATGAAATTGGAAATTGAAAAATACTTCATACACGGAGAGAATTTGGAAATAAAGATTACTTTAGGAAGGTAGTCGGAGATATTGTCCCCGGACAAAAGAGACAAAAGAGGTTTCCTAGAATCCTTTGAGAACAGTCACTGATAGAAAATTACTCCTCAAATTTCGCGTGAAAAATTTTGCAATTTTTAACAATCACTCATTCATACGACATTTCCATGTTTTTTGTTATTGAAGGATCAGGTGAATTCTGGAGTATTTAATGCAATTGCAATTTTCAGGTCCACATGGCGATGAAAATTGTTAAAGAATTTGAAAATTCAAGTAATAATTTCCCTGAATTTTTCATTTTCGCAATGAATTTGAAAATTCTAGGTGTCATTGAAATATCAGTGATAATCTAAACTAGAAACCCCAATTATTCTGAATTTCCAATCTGAATGAGAGGTTCCATGAACGATTTAATCTTACGTTGAATTCAAATTCACAACATTGAGAATTCAAGTGCGACTATTACGTAATCTAAAAAAAATTTCTACCGTTTTTTATTTGTTCCCGTGTATTCAATCCTCCCAAAATTTCTTTCCGTGTATTCAGTTCATCAATAAACTCACCCATTCATAAAAATACTCTTTATGCCACTCATGCCTGAAACCGGCTGGATTACACACTCGACGCTTCGACCCCCTCGTGTCTAATTCAGCCGGTTTCAGGCTTCGTGACATAAAATGTTGTTCAGTACTTGTTAGGAAATTTCGTCCTTAACGTGTGTGGTTACATCACTCGCCTTCGGCTCATGCTGTAAACCCCACACACGTTAAAGACGAAATTGCCCCACACGTGCTGAAATATACTATTTCATAGAAAATTCCCTCAGCTAAAAAATTCGTCCTCCGACATTGCGTTCTACAATCCCTCTTTCTACAGCCACTTTCCTATCTATCAGACATTGAGTCGCATTCTCCCCCTAAGTGCTGCGGGAAGAGCGAAAGAACCAACTTGAAAATTTACTCTGTTGTTTACTCGTTCCCCACCTATCCCCCAAATCCCCCGAATTTCCATCCATTTTCCAGGCTCGTTGTCAGTAGTTTCAATCCGTGGAGAGCAGAAAAATCAAAACGTCGACGTCAATTTGCTTCGGTGTCAGTGATTTCTGACAGAATGGCAAATGGACGGGCATGATAAGACGATGCGGAGGGTCAGGACCCTCTGTAAGAAGACCCTCGGACCTTCAGGAGGCTGGGAGTATCTTAGACGCCTAATGCAATTAAATTACCTACGTCTTGTTCGCTCTCACGGGCACCTGCAGTCGTGACCTGATGGATTACAGTGCCCAACGTACTTGACGGATTATCGTTGTGAGCTTGTTTCGGGGATACTCTTCATGGTTGTTGAGATGAATTGGGGGGGCGGCTGGGCAGTCATGGGGACAGGGAGTTGGGGAAATCAATCGGTCAAATTACTCCAACTGGGTTTTGTTTGGGTGGGATATGCGTGTGCATGAGGGAAAGCTGAGGATTTTTAATGTTTCTTCGCCTGGAGATATAATTATTTTATTATTCTTCGGCCTATGCTGATGTTTTCATTTATTTTACACTGAGAGAACAATCTGAAGTTCCATTTACAATAAGAAAATAGTTGAGGCATTTTGGTGAACGATACAATTTTTTTTTGTACGCGGGACGTAACATTATAGTAACTTCACAAGCCTAATTTTTACAAATCAAAATGCAGTTAAACTAACCAAAGTTCAAAAGTAATCACGACAAATCTATCGTGAGGAGAACTATAAAATAGTTGCAATGACTGCATTCCATTGTAGTAGTTACTTCTCCGGCCATAGTTACCGTAACCCATGAAAAATTGTTGAGGACTTTTTGGCTATAATTCGATGGTGATGGAATATAGTCAGAAAAAATATATTTTTCTCTCAGTGTACATTTTGAAATTGTGAAATTTCTTGGAGTCGAGAGCTTGGTATATTTCAAGAGTGAAATTAAATCTTAGAGAACAAATCTGTTTTCGACATTTGTATTTATTTATTTATTTATTTATTTACTTATTTATTCATTCAAGTTGTGTAATTCAGTAGCGAAGTGGTAAAGGGAGATGAGTCAATTTTGACTATTGACCAGTTTTCAATCAATATCTCGGAATCCAAGGGAGATAGCAAAATTTTTGTTATAACCTTTTTTATGGAGCCGACTGAGTGCTACAACAAATATTACTACGAAAATTTCGCTATCTCCCTTAGATTCGGAAATATTCCTCAAAAACTCAACTGGGAGGTAAGTCCAGTTATCTTCATTTACCACTTCACTACTGAATTGTATGATTGAATTTTCATACTGTTTTGTAACTCGTCTTTATACAAATTTTATTCATTTAAGCTTCTACATTGCATTTATCGTTTTTAAAAATGAGGGATTTTAATGGGATTTTGCAGGAGACGTCGCGAGAATGTCAATTAATGGGCAATTAACAATAAATGTTCACGAGAAGAAATTTTTTGTCAAAATTACTGGTGCTACTTCAAGAATTTTATTTGACAAGGAGAAAGTGACAGAAACGAAATTCCGAATGTTTCAGGAATTTCATTCGTGTTTTTCTCACTTTCGTCTATTTATTTTTAGTGTCTCATCAAGTTGGGATTAACGTTTTACAGTTTCATAGTTCTATTCATAATTTAGCAGCCTTTCTAATGCACAAGTTCATTCAAATCCCATCGTGTGAATTTTATTCAATATTTTACGAATTTTTCCTGGTAATTCCAGGTGACGTTTTCCATCAGATCGAGAAATCTCTTCGCGCATTTCCCTCGACAAACCGCGAATAGAATCCGCCTTAAAAATGCAGGGAATGTAAAAAGGAAGCATCAAATATTTCTTCCGGACATTTTCGGAATTAGAAAAAATTGTCACTCAATGAACGGTGCAAAATTCTTGAATGAAAAATTCTAAATTTAAACAATGTAAAATCAATATTTTTGTTTTTAATTTTAATGGAGTTTTCAAATAAATTCCGTTGGAAATCGAAATTGGTGGGAAAAAAATCGAGGTTAATATGAAATAGTTAAAATGGGGGTAAAATAAAATAGTCAACAGTTCAACAGCTTTTCTAATGTACAAGTTCATTCACATCCTATCGTGTTAATTTTATTCAATATTTCACGAATTTTTACTAGCAATTCTAGGTGACATTTTCTCAAATCTCTTCCTGCATTTTCCTCGCCAAACCACGAATAGAATTCACCTTAAATTGCAGGGAATGTAAAAAGGAAGCATCAAACATTTCCCCCGGACATTTACAGAATTAGAAAAAATTCTCCCCCAAAATTATAGAATGAAAAATTCTAGATTAAAAAAATGTGAAATGAATGTGTTTGTTCTCGATTTGAATTGAGTTTTCAAATAAATTCCCTCGGAGATAACAAACCGAGTGAAAAGTCTGAATCCCTCATCTTTTTCTCGCCCCGGTTAATGATATATACGTCGCCAAGGATCTAACTTTAGGAGATTTCTGTCTGGTGTTCGGTTAATTGTATTACCCGAATGCCAAGTGATGGGATCCAACCGGAGGCATCGCGAGGGGTCTAGAGTCATCTGCTTATCGATGCACGGATAAAATGACGCAGCTCTCTCTCCTCGTCCGTCGCTGCACCACAACGCACCATTTTGATCGTCTTGTCTCTTCCGCCCGACATGTTTCAGTAATTGATTTATGTGCAGTCTGTCTTCTTCATGATCAATCTGACGGGGTTTCCATCACTGCCGCACGTTTCAAAGTCAATATTATCCTCGGTGGAGGTTTTCACGGGCTTTTAGTTACACTTTCGGGGGGGTCACTTGGCGTGAAGGTCAATTCTTCAAGATCATGATGCATGACTGCTGAGGTTATTGAATTTGGATTGAGTTTCGTAATTATGAAAGTATGTTGAGAATCGTTGATTGGAGCTTCTATTAAAGCACGTTTGCACGGAGAGAAATTTTCTTGAAAAATTCTAGTACGAGTACTGGAAAAAATTACAATCCACCGGCTGTGAAGAATTCTAGTGCTATTAAGGTGAAATTTCTTGGTATTTCTGGTAAAATTTCTCGGGATTTTTGTGAAATTTTCACAGAATTGAATTAATTAAATTGAATTGAATTAATTGATTTTTTTCGTGGATTTTGAATTTTCAATGCCTAAATTCCCTGGAATTCCAGTGGAAATATGTGATAAAAATTCCCGAGAAGTGTCCCGGAAATTCCATCCAAAAATCTTAAAAAGCGCCGCTTGCTTTTGATCATAAAAGCCTTTAATTCAATTTGTCGCTGAAGATTGAACTTTTTACGGCGAATCAATTTTACGACTCTATAAACCGACCGATGAACAACCCGAAGTAATCTATTGGATTTTATACCCGAAACTCCATACCCGTGAATCAGGATCCGTCCTCACTCTTGGGAACAATTGGAAAACACAATTTCACACGTGTAATGCAGTTCACTGTATTAAATCATTGAAAATCGTGAGTACGAGGTAATGAATTTCCCCGCATGCCCAACGATAATGAAATAATAAATATCCAGCCATTGAGACAGGTTCGTTCGACGAAGCCATAAGTGCTCAACACACCGGCATATTCATAGCCCCTCACTTGCCAAATTTTTACATTAATTCGATCAAAACTTTGTTAACTCCCACTCAAATATTGTAATTACATTCATGCAGTGGATTGATAATATTTACGTTAATTGATTGTTTGTTGAAATCCTGGTGGGTTCATTGCTATTTGATGGGTTTCAGTGATGCTGGGGTGGCGCACGTAAGCGCAAGACCACCGTGGATTATTAAACTCGAAGTTGCTATCAATTTTCTAGTAGTTTGCGGCTGGAATATGACCGTTCTATAATAAGGTATCCACCGAGGGTACGGCTGTTTGGCGCTCCAAGTGTGTTTGTTATTCTCCTGATCATTTCTAATGGTCTCATCAATTTTCGTCATATTATTTCAAGCAAATCTTCATTTTTCAAACAATTAAAGTAGCTCTACCCTAGTTGTACTTTTGGATATTTTCAGTTTTTCAATTTTTCAACTAAATTCCATGGAAAAAATTTGAAAAAATTCATAACCAGTCAGTATTTATTTATTTATTTATTTATTATAATCCATATATAGCCGATTGGGCTTTTTACACTTTTAACATTTGTTCCTTTGATAGTCATATCACAACAATTTAAAATAATAAAGAGACCGCGGTATTGTAAAATAGTTAATTCATACCCAGTCAGTATTATTCTAAATTAAATTTCGCAAAATATTGATACTTTTTCAAACATTTCCCTCTTATGAGTAAATAATAAAATTTGGTTGCAAAACGGTGGTTTATTTTTTATGGGGTGTCAAAAAAATTCTTGATTTTCTCACATCTAATGAAAAAAATCAGATTTTCATCTTTGATTACAATGGAAATGTTGATTTTCACATAAGACACTGGGTTAAATACTGATTTTTAAACATTTCTTCTTTGAAAAAACAAAACGATAATTAAATTGAGAAAAAAATTAGGATTCCGAATCTAATCGAGTTTTCGAGTACGCAGAAAAATTATTGATACGAAATAAATAAACTTGATTTTCCTCTAATAAATAATATCAATTTTGATCATATTATTTTGAACAAAACACTTAAACAGATCTCAACACACCATAAATTGCATTTTTTTGTTTGAAAATATTCAATCACTTTCTACTACATCCAGAGAAATCATTTACATAATTAATTAATTAATCAATTACATAAACTTTATTTGAATTAAATAAATCACATATTAGACTCATCTCATCTCCAGTAATTATCAACATCACCACAAATAACAATTAATGTTCATTCTAGTTAATTTGATCATCCTCCATTCGTTTCAACAACATTCACATTGGAAATGAATAAATTATTTATTCCCACCAAATCCTCATGTTAATAAATTCGTTCTCTCAAATTCTCAACAACGATTCAATTTCTACCAGATAAAATCTTCATTTGGATCAACGAAACATTTTTTCACATTAAAAAAACTACTTAATTGATGTGAACAAAATGCGAATAAAAGTCCAGTTCAACTTTGAATGAAAGCGTAATTACAATCTGTTAAAGCTCATCCATTCAATTTAAATACAGTTTATTAAATAAAAATAAACAATTTCTCTGGGTGCTGACGATCCCAAAACGACGAATAGAGTCAATATATCCCAGAATGAAACTAAAAGAGCAGCATGAGCCCACTCACTTCTTTGTCGACTTTGAAGAACGAGAATGGAGGACGGGAGGGAAGGGAAGGATTGCCAAGCTCGCATCTTCATTCGTGATTCGTTCGTTGCCAGCCACCCTCTGTGTGGCATGGCGTCTGCTCGATAAAACCCCCAACCCTCCTACTCGCCTCCTTCGCAACCCAACTCTCGTCCACTCTCCTTTTTTTCATTTGCCCTTCTGACTCTTTTTATCTGACTTTTCTCGTTTTTCTCGTTTCTGGCTCTCTACTTGTGCTAACTGCCAATCGTCAAACAGCCATGATTGCTCTCCTGACGGTAATTAAACGTAATTTTTTTATTTCGTTTGAGGGGGAAGGGGATACTACTGATTAGATCGTTCTGATTCACTTTGTATTATCGATATGGTCATGGGCTTGAAGGGAATGTGATTTTTTAATTTCAATTTAATTCGTTTCATTCTTTCGTTTAATTCTTCAATTCAATTCAATNATTTCTTCTTTGAAAAAACAAAACGATAATTAAATTGAGAAAAAAATTAGGATTCCGAATCTAATCGAGTTTTCGAGTACGCAGAAAAATTATTGATACGAAATAAATAAACTTGATTTTCCTCTAATAAATAATATCAATTTTGATCATATTATTTTGAACAAAACACTTAAACAGATCTCAACACACCATAAATTGCATTTTTTTGTTTGAAAATATTCAATCACTTTCTACTACATCCAGAGAAATCATTTACATAATTAATTAATTAATCAATTACATAAACTTTATTTGAATTAAATAAATCACATATTAGACTCATCTCATCTCCAGTAATTATCAACATCACCACAAATAACAATTAATGTTCATTCTAGTTAATTTGATCATCCTCCATTCGTTTCAACAACATTCACATTGGAAATGAATAAATTATTTATTCCCACCAAATCCTCATGTTAATAAATTCGTTCTCTCAAATTCTCAACAACGATTCAATTTCTACCAGATAAAATCTTCATTTGGATCAACGAAACATTTTTTCACATTAAAAAAACTACTTAATTGATGTGAACAAAATGCGAATAAAAGTCCAGTTCAACTTTGAATGAAAGCGTAATTACAATCTGTTAAAGCTCATCCATTCAATTTAAATACAGTTTATTAAATAAAAATAAACAATTTCTCTGGGTGCTGACGATCCCAAAACGACGAATAGAGTCAATATATCCCAGAATGAAACTAAAAGAGCAGCATGAGCCCACTCACTTCTTTGTCGACTTTGAAGAACGAGAATGGAGGACGGGAGGGAAGGGAAGGATTGCCAAGCTCGCATCTTCATTCGTGATTCGTTCGTTGCCAGCCACCCTCTGTGTGGCATGGCGTCTGCTCGATAAAACCCCCAACCCTCCTACTCGCCTCCTTCGCAACCCAACTCTCGTCCACTCTCCTTTTTTTCATTTGCCCTTCTGACTCTTTTTATCTGACTTTTCTCGTTTTTCTCGTTTCTGGCTCTCTACTTGTGCTAACTGCCAATCGTCAAACAGCCATGATTGCTCTCCTGACGGTAATTAAACGTAATTTTTTTATTTCGTTTGAGGGGGAAGGGGATACTACTGATTAGATCGTTCTGATTCACTTTGTATTATCGATATGGTCATGGGCTTGAAGGGAATGTGATTTTTTAATTTCAATTTAATTCGTTTCATTCTTTCGTTTAATTCTTCAATTCAATTCAATTCTTCAATTCAACTGAATCCAATTCTTCAATTCAATTTTCATTTAATTCTTCATTTATCATTTTTGTAACATTTTATATTACATTTTAGTCTATGAAAACCCATGAGTTTTTCTGTATATTCTTTTATCGTGAATATTTTTATTAATTTTATTACAATCTCGATTCCCTTAAATTCTTATAATCACTGAATTTATCGAATTTGGGGAAGAGAACATTGTGACATTTCGATTCGACTTTCATTATTGAAGTATTGATGTATAGAATGGATGGATATTATTTTATCATTTATTCAGGTTCTACATATAATTTATTTACCGCATTTTGCACATTTTTTAATGGTCCCGTGAACTTTTGTGATAGAATTCCTCAACTGTTCGTCTCCCACTTCAACTTTTGAAAAGTTGATTGAATTTATGATATTACTGAATCCTCCGGTGTGCGATTGGATTATTTTCTTCTCCAAAAACGTATGACAGATGATTCTTCCCTCCACATTCATTTTTTCATGATTTTCCTGGATTGGATCACAGCCTTAATCTCATTGAATTCTTACCGTCAGTGAATTTTGAGATCTTGTTACATACTCCGATCGGAGCATACGAAATTCGCCGATTCGTCAAACCCACATGACAAGTGACTTCTCCGCCAGATTTTTATCTCTTGTCGAATCAACATAATGTCATTACAAACTTAATGCCGATGAAAGTTTTATTTTCTGCGAGCTCTCGCTGTTCTCCTTCTATTTTTCATTTGGAATAAGAGACTTCGAAAATCTCTAAATAAACACCCAATAACTTTGTTATTTCAACTGTTTATTTTATGATTAATTTGGTATGATGATCTATCGATGCATAAATTCATAAATACGTCAATATTTAGAGGGAATCCGTGAATGATTTGATCTGAAATTTGAATCAAATTCACAATACGTAATCGATCCATGAAATTTCAATTTTTTCTGATAGTGTGACTGCTGGATTGTTCAAACCGATTGAGTATCGATAACAACAACAACAACAACAACAACTCCAAAAATATATAAAACCATCAATAAATCACAGGTTTTCACTCAAAAAAAAACGTAAAAAGTAAACAAATTCTTAACTCTGACCGTAAAATTGATACTTTTCGAAAAAATACTTGAAGTCACAAATTGTTATTCATATTAATGAAGTAACGAATTGTTATTTATTCAATTGAAGTAACAAATTGTTATTCATATAATGAGAGTAACGAAAAAATGAATAGGGGACAAGTCGTAATTATTCAGTCCTCCACGGCACAGATTATACATTCAATCATTCCAACACTTGCCAACACTGACTCCTCTCATAATGCCTGGAATATTAAATCCCCTCGAACGCTGAAATAATATCTAAGTGATTGAATCCATCTGCATTCAAGCAAACAGCACGGTTTATTTTCAGTAGGTCAGCGAGCAATTCGAATGATCCACTAATGCATTATGATTATGCATGGGGTGCAGATACAGGTTGTTAATGGATTTGTAATTCGCTCGTACGGTGGCTGCAAACGGCTGCAGCAAGTGACTCAGTGCCTGGAGGGATGGGCACGCGTCAATGGGTGTCAGGACGCTGGATTAAAATCCGTGGGGTCAGGGGGTCGGCCGACACTGTTATTACACTCGTAGACAAGTGGCCCGTATCCAATTAAGATGAGAGCCTCCCCTCCGGCTTTTTAATGCTCAATCGTGTGTGGTTTTGATCTAGTCCTTCAAACAACTGGTGTTGGATGGAAGTATTTAAGGAGTTTTAAATACTTGTTACATTGCAAGTATTTTTTAATGGAGGGGGATCTCTTTAGGAACATTTTGATAATGGAGATGAATTAATTTCATTCAGATGTAACTCATTATCGAATTGAAATAAATTGGTGAGAATTAGTAAATCCCTTTCGTTTGGTTCGTCAGTAGACAGATTGAGAGATCAAATTCGAGGTGAATTTTTGATGATTATTTTGTTGTAAAAAAAACGTAATTCTTTTTCATTATAATATGAGCTACTATTTTAAATATGTAGTTGTCGTATTGATGCGTTCAATGACTTTAAAATTATTTTGTTACATTTCAATCATTTTTGACTGGAGCGGATTTTCTTTTCATAATCATTGTCTTGATTAAACGGTTAGGGTCATTTTATTTACAGCAACTTATTATTTCTATGAAAAATAAATTATGAAGAATTCGTAAATTCCTTTCGTTTCATTCGTGATTAGAAAGATTAAGACATTAAATTCAAAGTGAAAAGTGGATAATTACTTCGTTCTTAGAGAAAATTATCTAATTAATTTATGAATTTATAATTAATTAGAAAATTATAATATGAGGCACTCATTTATAAATAACTGTGATAAACCCATTGAATTGTTTGATGGCTTATAAATACTTGTTGCATTTTAATCATTCGTCTCGAGGGGAATTTCAATTCAAGATAATTTCATTGATCCCGAAATTAGGGTCGTTCTCATTATTGACGTGTAGCACTTCAACTCAGGCGTAAGCGATCGTTTTATTGTATTAGATTATTGAGAAGAATCGATATTGAGAATGAATCTCATGATAAATTATTTGATTGGTGCAATTGTTCGATTAAGGAATTACCATGATTCACTTCGATGATTAAACATTGGTAAATTCAATTCAGATATCATGTTCAATGACATCCAATGGATCCAATCTCGCTTGAATACTCGTTACTTTGGTCAATTAAATAATGATTGAATTCGAAATACAATCTGAATATTCTGTGTGAGATGTGATCATTTCTTCCAATAGAGCAATTGTGTCATATCGTTCATGAAAATTGACTTATTGAATGCAGATGTCACTCATAATTCCCTCGGATTCAATCAACCATTCGATAAATTTTATCATTTTACCAGAGAATGACTGTCATTCGGATTTCTAATTGCTCTGACCTTAATTAGAATTATCCAGAAGTTTCATTTTATGTCACTGGGAATTATGGAGAAAATCACGTGATTTTAGGATTTTTCACTCGTTAACTTGAAAAAACTCGCAGATCTGTAATAATTAAAACTTTTTTTCTCCCGGAACATATGTGATAAAATAATAAATAATATATAATTAATAATGATAAAATAGAATCAATACTAAAATAACATAATTACTGATAAAATAATTAATTTGTTCAGTAATTCTCTAAAAATGTAACTAAATTCCGTAAAAATCACATTTAACTAACATCCGCCCGAACTTTCCAGAAATTTCCTTCAATCTCATGATTAAACAGTAATCCCCCTCCACATGTCCCCCTCCCTCCCTTAGCCTGCCATCAGCAATAAAGAAATAATTTTCATACAAGAAAATGCTGTAACAAAGTAAAAGATCAGAGCAAAAAACTACGAGCCCACGTTTGTTTTTTCCCATCCTCTGGGATGCTTGCCGGGGCGAGAATAATAAACCTGTCTTTTTTAAATTTATTCTTTGTTTCTACGAGTTAATTTTTAGGAACTCTTGTCACTAACTGGAATTACCTTGAACTTCAATTTTATACGCTGGGAATTACAGACAAAATCTCTTGATTTCAGGATTTTCCACTGGTTAATTAAAAAAAATCCAAGGTCTCTAAAGATTTCAGCATTTTGCACTCCAAATTTTCTGAATAATCCCCTAAAAATATACCTAAATTAGGCCGAAGGCCCTCGGGCGATAGCCAGTCACAAGCTTCTTGTGACAAATTACATAAAAAAAAAATAATATGCCTAAATTCCACAAAAATCACATTTAACTAACATCCCCCCGGAACGTCCCAGAAATTTCCGTCAATCTCATGATTAAACATTAATCCCCCCCACATGTCCCCCTCCCTCCCTTAGCCTGCCATCAGCAATAAAGAAATAATTTTCATACAAGAAAATGCTGTAACAAAGTAAAAGATCAGAGCAAAAAAACTCCGAGCCCACGTTTGTTTTTTCCCCATCCTCTGGGATGCTTGCCGGGGCGAGAATAATAAAACTGTGTCTGAGGACGCGAGAGAAGAACAGCAAGAGGGAAAAGAGTGAAAACAAAGATGAGCGAGAGAGCTGACGGTGGAGTGCGGACGAAGGGACTGAGAGGAATGATGAAGCGCGAGGGCTGCGGGGGAATGGGGGAATTGTACGTGGTACCGGGCTATACCGGGGGAAAATGGGGAAAGCATTCGTTTCTGGTTGGTAACGGGGGTGGCTGATACACAAGGGGGTCGTGCTAGCGAGTGTGCCCGGGGTAATTGCGAGCTCCATGTAGATCCACTTACAGTGATTAAAAACTGTCCTGCCGAGCATCAGCGTAGCAACACCGATGTACCATCTCTCTCTCCCATTCACCCCGTGTGAATACACAACGTTTTAACACAATGTGTGTTTTATATACCATTTGACTTTGGTAGCTGCAAGTTGTGTGGCGGCAGAATCTTTCTGGCCTCGCTGGCAATTTTAACACAGGCCAGACACTCCAGGAGACATCAGTCGTGGTGCACCCCCTGCCCTCTCCGCCCCTCCCCCGCGCTGGCACTTGTGATTGTTCCTACTTTGGCGCTTGGAATATATGTCGGCTTAATTGAATTGTAGAGGAGACTCGGGGAGAAAAAGAGGAACGTCTTTTATGTTCTTGGAGCCTTTTAATTAGGGAATTAGTTCTGGCGGGGGGTGGGAACACAGTGGAGTGGGAGCGGATGCAACTTGCGTGGATCTTTAGGATTTTCGGGGTCTTGGAGGGGAGGGGGTGTCTTGTTTTGAGGAAGTTCGATGGTCGGCTGGAGGATGGAATTTCGGGGATGTTATTTAGTAATTCGTTGGGTGGTTTCAAAGTCAGAATATCGCCGATTCTTTTGGAAGAACCCGGAGCTTTTCTGCGTATGGAGACGAAAAGAGATGCAATGCAAGAACTGGGAAAATTTATGTAGAATTTTTATTGAGAATATTTTAGTAAAATAAATTGTACAGAAAGTTGCAATTTCATCGACTTTTCGGGTAAAATATTTCTTCACGGAGAGAAATCTTCAGTAAAAATTACGGAACTCGCAAGTCACTCACCGATTACGAAATCGATTCGGAAAATTTAAGTGACGGGATCGGAATTTTTCACGGATTAAAATTATGTAACGCTCCAGAAGAATTCCGTGACAGTTCCGTAATTTTTATTGAATATTTCTCTCCGTGTTGTTGAACATTTCTTTAAATAATCAAAATAGAATTTTTTAACGAACTAGGACTTATTTTTTTCTAATTTTTTCGTAATCGTAGAAGAATTTGGTGGTAAATTTGGATCAGACCTTTCCTTCATGCACCGCCAATCCACACCTCCCTAATTACCCCCCCCCCC
>NW_021680499.1:128312-128616 GCF_001412515.2 Diachasma alloeum | reverse complement strand
GTTTGTTCCTCTGACCTCACAACCCCGAAAAGAAGAAAAATTCACTCAAAAAACTGGAAAAATTCCTGTCCAATAATTTCTACCAAAAATATCGCGATGAAATAAATTATATAAAAAATTAAAATTCGGTCAGCTCTCCTTACAATATTTTGTATTTCATTTCCCTACAATACGTTACATATTGGCCTCTTACATATCGGACTTCATCTGCACAAAATATAATTTTCTAGCGGCTACATTACGTCTCACTCTCCGATTTTCCCGTAATCTTACTAGACTCACGCGTTAAATTTTCCAAAAACTT